>NC_081353.1:57278500-57342370 GCF_029784015.1 Lycium ferocissimum | reverse complement strand
TAGGCTTTTAATGATGAAATTGATTGGGCTTATGCTAAATTATGATGTATCTAAAGTTGTTAATCATATATCTCTCATTGTTAGTGTTGAATTCTTGAATATAACAGTTAAGGTTTATACCCAAAATTGGGGGTTTTGCTTGAATTTCAAAATTGGGTGAATTCTTGTGTTAATTTAGCAATTAGTTGGTGGGTTTTTATCACCTAGTGTTTAATTGGATATTTTACCCCCGAATTTCCCGTTTGAACTTGTGGGTCCCGTTTCCCTAAATTCTAGGGTTGGATTTTGACCTAATTTGAATGATAGCAATATAGGTGTCAATCTTCATGATTTATAATCTAGATTTCGAATATGCCTAGACTTTCTTGATCTTGAGGCTTAGCGGAAGGGCAAGGCTAAGGAGTAATTATTTGTGTATTGTTGTTCGCCCATCTATGTAGGTTATGGCTTACCCTTGGTGAGACTTCGTGTAGCGGAAGTATATATTTAGATGATATTATTGGAGACAGCATGTAAACCTTCGGGTATGAAATTTGGTTGGATATTATCTTAGGTTGGGCCCTGTTGTGTGATTGAGGTTGGCCACCCCATTGTGTTGTGACTTGATTGTTCTATTGTTGTTGGCTTGATGCCACGTGATGATAGTAGATATTGGGGACTGTTGGTACATCTTGATTGTGATATTGTAGCACTTTACTTGTTGATGTTGATCCGAGGATAGAATTCTATATGACTTATGTATTTTTTTCATGATATTGTTGGCATACTCATGTTTGGTACTTGTGATATTGATCTGATTATTCATGTTAACACATAGATTGCACGTATTCTCATGCTTTATGATATACTGTTGATACATTGTTGATACTTGATGAAATACTGTGATGAGCTGGGCTTGATTTGGGTGAGAGGGACGTGACAGTCTGATATCTGGTATTTATCCCGAAATCGTGAATTGAGTGATTAGATGGACTCCACGGGTCCCCCAGGGTAGTGCTAATGAAAATCCTCCTTGGGAAAAGATCCGGAGTCTCGTCTGTCTGTTGGGCAAAGATCCGGGACGAGTAGCACTTGGACTTCGCGAGTCACCTTGGGTTGTGCTACTGAGACGTCGATACTTCCGTCCGGAGTGTATGTGTACACAACATTGCATTTGCATTCATACATTATTGCATTGCATTGTATTATGGTTATTTTGTGATGATCTAGTGATTTACTTGTGTTGATTGGATTTGAATTGGGTATACTGTGACTTGGCACACTTGGGTTTAGATGTTGTTATTTAGGTGATGACGTGTATTGGTTCTGACTTGTGATTGGCTTATACTTGAGGATTTATTTGCTTATCTTATCTTATTGTCTGAATTATGTTAGCTATACTTAGTCGGCCTATGATACCTACCAGTATTGTGGTTTTGTACTGACCTGCACTTATTGCATTCTTTTTTTAGTGTAGAGTTCCAAGTTGGGTCTTCTTCCATCTCCCGTGGCTGATAGTCGCTATCAAGATTGCTTTGAGTCTACAGGGTGAGCACGAGATGTCCGCTGCCTTGAAGACTCTTCTTATCTATGTCTTACTTTCCCATTCTGAGACATATATAGATTTGATGTATTATTATATTTCCAGACTTGTATAATTCGGATCTAGATGCTCTTGTATGGCTTAGACTAGACACTGGGTGTATTTTCTTATTTCCGCACTTTATTCTATACTATTATCATAAGACTTACATGATTTATTCTCTTTCGCTTAATTGATTTATTTATTTATGCCTTTATTATCGTTGGATTGAGGGTTCACTTACCGAGGTAGGAAGGTAAGTGCCCGCACGGCTTAGCCAAATTGGGTCGTGACAGTCCCTTCCAACATATCTCCAGAAGAATTCAGATGAAGAAAGGTGTTATATCCCGAGAAGAAATGATAGCTGCCTATATGGAAGATGTCAAAAAAGATTTAATGCGAAATATAGACCTAGAGTTGCCTTCAAACATATCCATGGCATCCGTTGGTAATACCACAGACAATGATGACGAAGACCACACCTGTCTAGCAGGGGAATCCTAAAGTCTTGATGATACAGAAGATGTTGAAAAATTTATGAAAAAATTCAAAGGCCAGTTGGAAGAATTTTCCACCTCCGCAAAAGACAAGGGGAAAGAAAAACTGAAGTGACAAAAGGACCCAGTACTCAACAATAAAGCTGAAAATAAAATGTCAACTTTCATAAAGATGCTTTAAATAAAGCAGAGTTTCTTTTTTCTTTGTTTCAATTATTGCGCTTCCTTTTTCAAATTTTCTAGATAGCTTTTTTATCTGTATTTTACTTTTCAAAAAGCATCCACATAATGGTGCTTTACGTTTTATTTTGTTGACTACATGTCATCCATTGTACTGTTTTAATTTTGTCAGCTCATTGTACTGATCCTCTATAGAAGGATCATTCAATTAAGTAGAAGGTAGGTTTTAGAAACCACCAGCTCTATCTCTGTAAAAATATTCCCGATATATTAAAAGTTTGCAGTTTACTACATCGTCATCTCTTCTGAGCACAACTTATAGTTTTAGGTAATCTTTCTTTTATTTCGTTTTGTTTTAATTTTGAATTTTGAATTCATATTTAGCCTAAATGACAGGCTAAACACCTTGTGTTGGACTATATCACACTAGACTTCTAGGTATTATGGTGAAAATGCTTTAATTAGTTAGGACTCACCAAAGATGATACTGAGGTTAGGTAGAGAATAACCCAGACGGACTGTTCAAATTCAGGCTGATAGTCCTGTTTGTATGTCTGCTGAGCCAGTGGTGTTAGGGATGTTTTTGGATCTGTTCTGAGTTGGACAACCTCCATGCCAGGGTTATTGACCTATAAAAGTCCATCTGCAGTATCATCTCACCGTGCGATCCGTCCCGATTAATGGCTCATATCTAATTTTATTTGCTAATTAGTTATCAAATTTTATGTGTTAATGTGCTAATTAGTTATCTAATTTTATGTGTTAATGTGCTAATTAGTTATCTAATTAATTATCAATTGTTAATTAGAAATAGTTAATCCTTAATATTAGATTTGTTAGTTAATTGTAGTTAGTCTAATAATTAATTAACAAGTATTAATTAGAAATTGAACATCCTTAGTTTAGGATTAAACATCATTAGTTTAGGATTAAAAATATCAATAATATTATATTTGTTAGTTAATTGTAGTTAGTATAGTAATTAATTAACAATTATTAATTAGAAAAAGTAAATCCTTAGTTTAGGATTGAACATTCTTAGTTTAGGATTAAATATCCTTAGTTTAGGATTGAAAATATCATTATTATTATATTTGTTAGTTAATTGTAGTTAGTATAATAATTAATTAACAATTATTAATAGAAATAGTTAATCCTTAGTTTAGGATTGAACATCCCTAGTTTAGGATTAAACATCATCAGTTTAGGATTAAAAATATCATTAATATAATATTAGTTAGTTAATTGTAGTTAGTATAATAATTATTTAACAGTGATTAATTAGAAATAGTTAATCCTTAGTTTAGGATTGAACATACTTAGTATAAAATTAAAAATATCATTAATATAATATTAGTTACTTAATTATAGTTAGTATAATAATTAATTAAAAATTATTAATTCGCAAATTTAGATAGTTAATATAATTTCCCGTTAAAAGATTAGTTTGTTAGTATATTTTTTCGATAAAGGATTACATAATTAATATTAGATGTTGATGATTAATTAAAAATTATTAATACAGATACAGCACCTCCATGGATCACAATCTTCATCCAGGGCCCTTTGATCCATCAGTACTTTATCTGCAGGCTACTCATGGGTCCCAGCTATTATGGGATAAGGTGATAGATTCCAGTACATTGTTCCGTCCCCGTAGGGTGGAACATGCTAGGATAGTTTAAGGGCTCAGCCTTCAGATCCTCCCGTCTTAGATATACTGTATCAGGGCAGTAATTACCATTGCATCGCTGCAGGTTGGGTACAGTAGGATAGGGCTCTTGTGACGACCATGGTTGAGCGATGGCGACCGAAGATCCACACATTTCATCTCCGCACTGGTGAGGCCACTATCACGCTTCAGGATGTGGATGTCATGTATGGGCTACAGGCAGATGGACGCCCGCTATACATTAACGAGCCTCAGCCACCGCCGCTATAGCGGGAGGAGTTGACTAGGCTCACTGATTACGTGCCTGGGAAGGGTGAGATATGGGGACAGACTCAGATGTCGATGGTTGCCTTCTGTACTCACTTGCGTCTCTTAGACATTGAGCATCCTATTATAGACGGTACACCTCAGGTGGATGTCTATTGTCATGCCCCTCTGTAATTACTCATCATATTCAGGGGCATCTTGTTCCCGAACACATCAGGTTCCCATGTAAGCTTAAGGTATTTGCTATTTCTGGATGATCTGTGTGAGTTAGGATGTTATAGTTGGGGCGCTGCTGTTCTGGCTTACCTGTATTGAGCATTATGTTGAGCGTCTATGGGCGTTCATAGGGATGTCTCTGGATTTCACGCGCTCCTCCAAGTAATATATTTAAGTGAGTGTAATTTTATTCTAAATATAGCTTTTTGAAACGACAACCAATAAATTTTTTTTGGATAATGACACCTTCAGATATGGGTGTGGTCTAGGATGAGGCATTTTCAGCCCGCAACTGTGCAGCCTCAATCTTACTTCATTGCTGAGGTCATGCCCTACATGCAGATGTGGATGGGAGGCGTAATCCAAGATGTGGATACGCACCATAGTCTTCTTCCGTTCAGAGATCATCTAGATCGTATGACACCGGAGGTGGTTGAGCTAGCCGATAGTGGTATGCAACACAATAACAAGAGCTCGGACGTATCCATGAGCATGTTTCAGAGATCCCGTATCAGGAAGCGGTGGTCTTGGTCATGGTCTTGCCCATGGAGGCGGTGGTAATAAGGTTGGTGGTGGCAGAAGGGGGGTGTCAGAGAGGGTGAGGCCAGAGGGGCTGGTGGCTGAGGGGGTAGCGACAGAGTGGGTGGGGTGGCTGGTGGCTGAGGTGGTGGCGGTGGATACCTCCATCTAGTAGATGAGCCTGACGAGCATGCTATCTTTCCCGCTCCAACCTAACAGCATCCATCTACTTCAGAGCTCCCGTCAACTTCAGAATGCCCGTGGACTTCTTACCGACTGTCTCCACCTTTAAATAGTCCAACAGAGCTATATTCAGATCACATAGACTTGGGATAAATAGAGGCATCAGTGTCTGCCCAGCTGCCAGTTCGTCATCAACAGGGTGAGTGGCCAGTTCGTGATCTTTAGAGTGGCAATGAGCTGGAGTACGACTACACATTCATGGACTTCGACATGTTTCAAAGCCAAGATGTAAGTGTTTAAAATAATTATTTTAACAAATTAAAATACTTATACTAATTATTATATAATTTTTCATTTCTTAGGATCCAGCTCTAGCACCATCTATTGCTCTGGCTCCGGGGCCGGCACAGGATTCCACTAGGGAGACCGCTGAGGAGCCAACTCAAGAGCTCTCTCAAGAGCTCGTCGACATACATGTTAGATTTTTTAACAAAAGATAATGTATTAATTAAATCTAAATTAAAATTAATACTAATTGTTTATATGTTATTTCAGGTTCATCGTTCTACGCCTGTGGACCCGTCTCCTGATGAGATGGACCCGTCTCTTGATGCTGATGAGATTCTGACCTTACATAGCGCACGTAGACCCTACAAGAAGCATATTATGCTCAAGGGCGAAAGTAAAGGAAGGAAGGATGATCATGACATAAAGCATCCTATTATTAAGAGGAAGAAGGGGGATGGAGATGATGGTGAGGGTGGTGGGGATCGCCTTAGGCCTAGGGTTACTCTAAAGGCTCCCACATGTGGGACCTAAGGTTACTCTAAAGGCTCCCACATGTTGGACCCATTAGAGATTGTGTATATGTAAATAAATTGTACATTTTATGTTAATATTATATTTTTTTGGTATTATTTTCTTAATGATAATTAGTTATCTTAGTCTTTATTATCGTTTATTAATAACTCATGAGACGTCCAAAATTAACTATGAAAAAAATCTCGACATATTCAAAATAAAGTAATGCTGTGACTAAAAAATAAAATGCTTAAATGAAAACCTTATAAAATAAAATACTAAGACCTAACGATAACAAGTTTACAAACAAAACTTACTTTGGGGCACTTTATAACCTCTAAAACGACGATCCAAACGGTTAGGTATACTTGATGTATTGAGCTTACATTATTGTTATCAGAAAAAAAAAAAAATATCAAGTTCTATATAAAATATTGATATTCCGAAGTTTTGAGTCATGACTAATCTTTGGTTAAAGTATGAAAAAAATGTGAATCTCAAAACTTTTAAATTATACAAAGTGTGGGGAAAATAAGACTAACCACTATTGTGCACAAAATTAATGCGCAATAGGACTTAACTGTAGCCGTCACAGTTAACTCCTATTGAGCACAAATGTTGTGCGCAAAAGGCACTTTTGTAACTTTTTTTTGTTGTTGGTTATTTTGAATCAAAATCCTACTTTTGGAGTCATTTAAGTTGTGGACTCTAAAAATTTAGTTCCATAAGACAAAATTGACACAAAAAAAAAAAAAAAAAAAAAAAAAAGAGAGACCTAATACTATTGTATTTTTGCACGATTTTAATGTATTAGTAAAAGGATGACTTTTATTCTCTTTCCTTAAATTGAATACAAAATGAAGATAGTATTGATAGCTGCCTTGTAAATTCATGCTAGTTTATAATACAAAAATAAAGTAGCGTGTGGCGACGGATGATTTCTATCTCTAAACAGCATATTTCCGTAGCTAAATTAATTTAGCGACGGATTAGCAACATTTTATGTACATGCATTCAATCACATGCAAGGGAAGAGGTTGAATTGTATGTTCACTATAGTTTTAGTACTCCATTGGTAAATTTACTCGCATGCACCATCATGTAAAACATCAATGAAGTTACGAAATAAAATCAACAAATTAAAAAAAAATCATTCATGAATTTGTCCGAGATCTAAGAGACAATATTTTATAATTTGAATACATACACATAATTTGTAAACTCAAATTAATTCTTTATACCTTTCATTTTTCTTGTTTCTTTTTCTTTTCTTCCTCACACGCTAGTTTCGTGTTTTTTGTAGTTACAACCAATACCGTTAGCAACTTCCTTGTTTCTCCAAAAAATTCACTCAGATCAATGCACATACAATGTTTATCGCTAATAAAACACATATATTTTTGTGATAATTTAGAGAATTTATTACTAGGACCAGAAGTCCATATGGTTACAAGAAAAATCACGATTTGATTCCTAGGGTAGTACCTCCGAAGCTTCAAGTTTTTGCATTTGTTAGTTCACGATCCAATTTCAGTAAGCCGTATGGGCATCTATCTTTCCCACCTCGGTAGGCGAACCCTTAACTCAACATTCAAAAATAATAGAAAATAATGGAAGAAAGTAAAATAACGTAAGTCTCACAATATAATATAAATAAGTGCGGAAGTAAATGAAATCCACCCCAGTATTTGGTCTGGTCATACAAGAGCAGCTAACTGGGAGACTCGCAAAGTCCATGTACCACTCGTCCCAGCAGCAACCTCGGCAATGAGCACTCTCTCGATCCGGCAAGAAACCTCCGACATCAAGCACTCAGTCGTTCTCGACAAGAGACCTCAGGCAACGTACACTCATTCCGCTCCAGGAAATGACCTCAGATCATGAACTCTCATCTTTCTTTTACGCTCCGGCAAAGACCTTGGAGGCTATACTCTCTCACTTATCATCAACGATTTGCCATAACCCTGCAATATCAATGTATCAAGAAAATGAGTATGAATACGATGCAATGTAATATCAATAACACAATTCAATCCCAACAGTACCACACATGGCACACAAGTAATATCAATAATAAGGCTACACAATCAGCCACAATGGAATCATAATTCTCATCTCAATATCAAATCAAGTAAAGTACCGAAATATCACAGTCACAATATATCACTAGTCACCAACACTAATGTCTCAACATGGCACAATAAGTAAATAGATCAAGATAAGTCAACAACACAGCGGGGTGGCTAGCCCCCAAATCATACAACAAGGCCCAACCCAAGACAATATCCAACCCAACTTCATACCCGAAGGTTTACATGCATTCTCTGACAATATAATCTAAACATACGCTTCGCTAATCGAAGTCTCACCATAAGGTAAACTGTAACCTACATGGAGAGCCGAACAACAAAGTTTCCAATAGTCAAACCTTTATCTTTCCCTTCTTTGAGCCTCTAGATAATGGAAATCTAATCATATCCGAATTATAAAATTAGAATCAAGAAGAAACATTATTCAAACTTTACTTCTATTCAAGACCCAAATCCCAACCTATGGAATGGGGTTTATGAACTAGAAAGATAGAATAAGGAATCTATAGGTCTCAACATGAAATTAATATTCTAGATGATCAATTCCCATTAATCATAAGCTAGGAGAACTAACAAATCACTTAAATTCGGATTCTAGGCAAAACCCCCAAATTTAGCGTGAACCCTAACTTCCAATTCCATAAATTAGCCTTTAATTAGGAAGGAATCATGCAATAAGAGATTCTAATCATCAATTCCATGCTTAATGAAGCTAACCCAATCAATAAATCAAGAATTAATAGCCTAGAATGAAGAACCCACAAAACCCTTTTTCAATCCATCATTTCTTAAGAAAACTAGCATGCTTAATGCATTCCTAAGGTGAATAATGTAACATGGAATGGAAAGGAAGGTGAAAGGACTTACCACAATGATTCTCTATGAAGAATAGCCTTGAATGCTCTCAAAATTCTCTAAAGTCAGAGTGGTAATGCATGAAGGACTTAGGGCTTTTAACACACATTTAATGAATCTAACTGCCAATCACCCACTTTCACGCTCACATTAGCGCTTCAGCGGTCCTATGACCGCTTCCATGGTCTATGCCAATTGTACCAGAACGCTATAACGGCAGGGTCACCACTAAAGCGGTACTGCTACCGTGGTCCTAGTGCCGCCATAGCCGGCACCAGACACCAGAATCCCCCAAGTTTTTAATAAATCAACCCAAAATCCCGACTATCACCCGAGGCCGTCTGTTCACAAACCATATATGCAAACATACATAAAAACACGCTATAAACGCTCTCGTGGCCTCAAAATTCCGAACAGATGTCTCATTGACCGAGTCAACGCCCGATACCTCAAAACCAATTTCCCAACCAAAGTCCCAAAATGCACCTGAGCGCATTGGGAACCAAATCAAATATACATACAAATTCTAAAAGACCATCCGGACCTCTCGAAATTGATGAATTCTAAAAAAATCTGTTTACCTAAAAGTCAACTTTGAGCCAACTGATACGCTCAAATTACACCTATAATTAGTGTAAAGCGGACGATGTCAAATATAGTAACCCAACTAGGTTGGGGTCGAATCCCATAGGGAATATGGTGTGAAAAGGTTACTAAACTCATAGAATGCTTAATCCGATGATTTTTGTAAAAGTTGGTTGTTTATGACTAATTCCTAACAAATTGCTTTGGATTGTAATTTATAGTAAAAGAAACCAAGGTTGTGTCCTGGTTAGATAAGGTGTATGATCATGGGTATTGATCTTGGTATACTTCTAATGGATCATTATATGAATGCACTTAACTTCTATATGAATCTCTACTATTTCCGAATAAATAAAGATTATCTCTTTCTATGATTTTCCCAAATATAAGAAAGTAACTATGAAGAACGGTTAATTATGCCAAGTAACTTCTTCTTATTCCTAAGTGAATTTATTAAACTAAGTTTAAAGCTTTGAGTTCTTGTTATTTATTCTTACCAACTAATTGTTTTCCCAAACAAATCAAGATTTATGGCATTAATCAATGTTTGCAACCATTAATTATGAATGAAGAATGAAGAATAAATAAACCCTAATAATCCATTATGTGTATATCAATCACAAAACACCCATCATTGGGTTCACAACCCTAGTAAGGGAATTTAGCTACTCATGACAAAGAACAAGAAATAAGAAATTGAAGAATTCATAATTGCTTACTTTAGAAGAAAAGAGGAATTGATAATACTTGAATTGATGTTTGAATCTCCAAAAACTAGAGAGTATTTGATGTTCTAAGTCAAGAGACAAAATAAAGATAACTGCTAATAATTAAAACCCTACAATGGCTATTTATAAGGACAAGGTTAAAGTTTTTTCAAGAATGCATGAGTTGCATGTTCATCTTTGTCGATATGGAGTATTGAGGATAAATTTGGAATAAGGAAAACATAAAAGTTACAAATGGCCAAAGTGGCCGTGGACCCCACTATAGCTTGGCCAATTGTCTCACACTGCATGTGGTGCACACATGTGGAAATTGGAGGATTATGCAAGACTTTTCTATCTTTTAATTACTAAGGAAAAATCAAGAAAAATGGAGAAATTTGAGTGAAAAGAAAAAAAAAAAAAAAGAAGAGCACATGATCGTATGTGCACATATATTTATATATATATATATATGTGTATAAGATGACGTCATCTTAATCAATTGTCCAGAAATTTCAAGAAAGGTGAAGAAAATGAAGAAGAAAAAAAAAACGTCCAAGGTATTCCATATAGTTGCTCATGGAAATTGTTTTGTTCATGTCTTTCTACTAAATGGAACCAAGTCGTTTAAGAAAACACCCAAAGGGGATGTCTTGGCCGTGAGAAGAGATTCCTTCAAGATATGGCATGTCCTAGACGTAATAAGCTTGAATACGTGTCTCGGGGACAATCCCTTTCCAGAAATGGAATATGGACGAATTGAAACATTTTGATTTAGAAAAGGATCAAAACTCTCATACGTCTTGAAACGTGTTACATGTGGTCCTCCTATGGTCTTTCAACTTTTGGATATTATTCCGACTACTAAATAAGAATTGTTTTAACTAAACTTGACCCCAATGCATGATTTTCTTTTTGTCAAATGTGTCTAAATGATTAAATACGCTTTGATGATACGAATCTATAATGTCTAAGATCCTACGACGACTATGTTCCTATGATGTCTATGATTCGATTCTATCTATGATTCTATGATGGCTATGATTCTATGGTGTCTATGATTCCATGGGGACTATGTTACATGATGACTACGCGGTTCTATGATACCTATGATTCTATGTATTTCACTATGATGCCTATGATTCTATGATACGATATGCTATCGATATGCTATGATATATTCTATGTTGATAGCGCCTTATGATTATCGTTCCTTTTGTTTATCTTTAAATACACCATAAGGAATACGGCCTCTTGCATGCTAAATATGAACATGGGTTTTGATACTTGAATACTTACGATTGCCACCGCTTATCGTCCGGACGCGGGATGCCGGACCCCAGACGCTGGATTTATGGGCCGAAATGAGTATTCGGCTTTATGGGCGGCGTCTGCGTACGAAGACTATGACCTACGATATGACCAAATAAGCGATGTATGACATCCGCACTTTAACTCGCTATCCCATGATATCGTTCATTCTAAATCCGATGTCCATTACACTTTACAAATACAATAAGAAACTTTTACATTAAATAGACACTAACTTGCTTAAAAACTAAAACTTCTGTAAAAGGGCCTTGGATGTGCCATAATTTCAAGGCACATCACCAACTCTTTTTCCTGTTTGATGTGTCTTATTTTTAAGCTTAAAAATTTACTTTGAGAAACGACGAAAGATTTGAAGAAAAAATTTTTACTATCATTTTACTTCATTTTGTCTTAAGACCTCATACGTGTAATAAGAGTGTGGCAATGGTCCCTCAGGTAAAATGTGAGCTAAACAAGCTCGAGGAGGGGTCAAAAGCACCAAAAAGCCTAAAACGGGTCGTTAATAGAATTGATTACCTCGTCAAGTGTCTAAATGATTAAATACGCGTAAAGTGGAATACGAAAATTGATTACCTTTTACTTTCCGGTTTTCAACCTAATTTTTCAAATACTGGAAAATTTAGTTTACCTTCAATATACGTCATTAATAGAATTTGGATTATTTTTCTCAAATATCAATCTCCAAAAAATAGGTCAAAAGCAAAAAAACGGGTCGTTAATAGAATTGATTAAGTCAAAAAATTGCACTTTTACATCGACTAAAAAAGAGAAAATTGACTTCAATATTCATTAATACGGAGATGGACTAAAAAACGTACAAAAACTAAATGAGACCTAAAAAAGTTGAAGACTTGAAAAGGAAAATTTCACTTACAAATTGATATCTGGATAATCAAACTCCATGCATCTTAAGATTAACCATGACCATTCGTATGTTTCATAACAAATAGAAGAAAATATAAAAGAAAGAGAAAAGGGATTACAGAATTGCAAAATTATAATGATCCTTTTGGTCGTTATTGCTTTTTCTATGCTTTTGACCTTTCCCGAGCTTGTTTAGCTCACATTTGACCTGCAAAAATAGGTGTCCTGATTCGCTAGGCATTTGGGTGAGTCTTGACGTGCCTTTGCAAAATCTGGCTTTTAAGTGAAAACCGTTTGACTCATAGTTGACTTTTGGGTAAGCGGATATTTTTCAGAATTTCATCGATTTCAAGGGGTCCAGATGATCATTTGTGACTGATTGGTGGGTTTGGTTCCATTCCCAATGCACTCAGATGTGTTTTGGGACTAGTGTCGGGAAGTTGGTTTTGGGGTTTTGGGGGTTGACTTGGTCAACGAGAACCCCATTGGGAAATCTGAGGCCACAGGCAAGTTTGTAATGCGTCTTTATGTATATCTACATATCTGGTTTGTGTGTATAGGGCCTCAGGTGCTAATCGGATTTCGAAATGAGTTTGTGGTAATTGAATTAAATTTGGTTTCTAGTGTACCGCAATAATGGCACCAATACCACAATAGTGGTACCGGCATAGTGGCGGCCATCTTTGCAAAACCGGCTAAGTGCATTTTTTGGGTAACCGCTGTAGAGGTAGAGTGAGTCTTTGAAGCAGGACCGTCATAGCGGTCCCGTGATCGCAGAAGCGGTTGACGGGTATTTTTTTCATTTAATGGCTTAATAAATCCCTAGTCCTTATGTCATTATAATATTCTCATAACCTTAAGCTTTGGAGGCGAATTGTTACACCCTGTGGTTTTGTACATTGAGATTCACCGTGTGTTAGCGGTTCTAGTCTTGGATATGGGAGGTTATCAAGGTTAAATGAGATTGGATGAGTTTATCTTATATTTATAAGGGGTTAAGTTCATGTTTAGCAGGTATTGGAAGGATTAAGGGTTGAATAAATCGACAAGAATATGTTTTCAGAAAAAAAGTGAGTTTTACGGTCAAATATATGGACCGTATATCTAGCTAACTCCCATCGTAAATTGATTCCAGAAGGGGTGAGTTACTGGTTGGATTTTACGGTCCAATTATATGGACCGTATAATTTTTACGGTCCGTAAAAGTGGACCGTAAATCCGAGTCGGTACCAGATTTCTTTTTATATAAAATCTCGACCCTTGTTCATTTTTGCTCATTTCAACATTTCCCAGAGTCTATTAAAGCTCTATAACCTTCTTTTAAACATATCCAACCAAACCCAAGTAAAATCAAGGATTGAAAGGTGAAAATCAAGAGATTCAAGTGTTGGAAGGCTCACTAGGGTTTGTAAAGTCCAAGAATTCCTTTGGTGTTGAAGTTGGAGGTTTCACTCAAGTAGAGTAATTTGAACCAAAGCTTATCCTTATGTGATAAAAGGTTAGTTTTCACATCTATTTCATGTTATTGAGAATGCTTGGTTGTTGAACAACTTGATTGAGGGAAGAAAGTGAAAGAGGAAGTTTAAATATGGATTTGATGATATTTTGAGTAGTAAATTAACTTGAGTTATAATTGTTAGGATGTTTTGAGTAAAATCTTGTTATAAGGGGTAATAATAATGATGAGGGTGTGTTGTATACAAGTGTCTAAAGGGTTATGTTAAAGTTGTTGATACAAATTGATTATGAGAGTCGGTTTTGGGATTATATTGGATATAATTTGAATAAAATCTCTTAATCATGATGCTGTTGAAGTTGTCATTATTGTTTGGGAGGCTATTTGGAATATGATGGAAGTAGGTGAAATAGGGGAAGTGCTGCCCAATTTTTGCTAGCTTAATAATTATTCTAGTTTGAACTTATGAGTATTTCCAAGACTTGACATTAGTGTGAATCCTCTTGAATGTTGATTTGTAAGCTTGGAAGGAGAAACGTTAAGTAGTTGAGAAGACGAAAAGGTATGTTAAGGCTAACCCTTTCTTTCTAAAGGCATGATTTCCTTATTGTGAACCCATCCATGATAACCATAATGTCCTACTTCCTAGAAGTGCAAGAAACTCATGATTCTCAAATATTCTCATGATATTATCAGTCTTGTCCCTCGTTGTTGATCCCATCTTATGATAGTTGACCCTAATGTGAAGATATAGTGGTAATGATGGTTCCATAACGATACTCGGAGATTCACCGACCCTATGTCACTCCGATAGAGCTGTCATGCTTCCTTTGGATACTCAAGTATGTCATTATACATATATATATATATGTAGCCATTTTCTGACACCGAGCCTATATGGCCGGGTACGATATCTTTTGTGCATACCACTGCAGTTGGGTAAGGATAACACCAAGCCCTGTTATAGCCGGGTATGGACAACACCGAGCCTGTATGGCCAGGTATGGTATTACTCTAGGTATATGTATGAAAATTTTCCTTTAGAGAAAGGTTAAGTATGCATGACTGTCATCTTAAGGGGTATTATGAGGTATAAATTTTTCTCTTTCTCTGATGTTATTTTCATGCTTTCATCATGTTGCTATTCATGCCTTACATACTCAGTACATTATTCGTACTGACGTCCTTTTGTTTGTGGACTACGTTCATGCCCGCAGGTAGACAGGGAGACGGACCAGACCCCTAGGCTGCCTCATCAGTGATTGCATAGAAGTGCTTCATTTGATCGAGTCTTTTGCAACAGGTGTACATAGCTAGATGTCCCGTAACCTTGTCAGTTCATATTTTGTATATCATTTTGCCAACCTTGTCGGCTTGTACCTATGGCATAGATAATGATGTTTATATAGACGTGTATATGTTCGATGGAACTTGTGTCTCTTCAGTTCGTGGTAATTATAAGTCAGCCATGTGGCCCACCTACATGTACGCATAAGAAGTATGTTAAGAGCTGCTCGATAGGTCAGCTCCGGGTATCCGTCATGGCCCTCCAGTCAGGTCGTGACAAAAGTGGAATTAGAGCAGTTCGTCCTAGGGTGTGTCTACGAGCCGTATCCAGTAGAGTTTTGTTTATGGGTGTGAAGCGCGCCACACTTATAAACAGGAGGCTGCGGGCATTTAAGAATGATTGACCTTTCTTTCTCCTCTTAGATCGTGTGATAGGGCCATATTATTAGGATTCTCTTTTCCTAATCATGTGTTCTGTTTTTAGCAATGCCTGTGAAGAGAAAAGCAATAGCGGCCCAGAAGGGCAAGATAGTGGCAGGAAGGAGGACTGAGCAGGTTTCGTCGATAGATATAGAGAAAGGCGAGTCTCAGAATGAGGTTCGATCTCGGTCCTCTTATACTCCGCCCGCCCCAGAAAAGTAAGGAGAAGCCTCAACTCCAGCTCCAACACCGTCAGTTCCTCCACTAGATGCCTCAGGCCAAGAGATGAGAGAGGCTATCCATTTGCTGACCCAGTTAGTCGCCGCTCAGGCCCAGCGGCAGGGTACGAGTCATGGTGATAGAGCTGTCAGTGCCAGAGCCCGTGATTTCATTAGTTTGAACCCTCTAGAATTCTTTGTGTCAAAATCGGATGAGGACCCGTAGAACTTCATAGATAGGATGTCGAGAACCTTGCGGGTAATACATGCTTCGGATCTTGAGTTGGTAGAGTTGGCCTCCTATAGATTACGAGATGTTGCGGTTCAATGGTATACTGTTTGGATGTCTTCTAGAGGAGCTAATGCACCGCCACTAGTATGGCAAGAGTTTGTAGATGCTTTCTCCGACATTATTTGCCGCCAGAGGTTCGACGAGCTAGAGCTGATAGGTTATTGAATCATAGACAAGGTAATACGATTGCCCTAAAGTATAGCCTTCGTTTTAATTCTTTGGCTAGGTATGCTATAGCCATGGTAGCTGATATGGGAGATCGCGTTCACCGGTTTGTGAATGGTTTGGGTTTATATTTGATGGATGAGTGTTTGACGGCCTCACTTCAGGAAGGTGTGGATATTTCTCGCATTCAGGCTCATGCCCATAATCTGGAAGAGCGGCAGTAATAGCGAAGGAGTGAGCGTGAGCCTGATAAAGGTTATAGTAAGAGGGCTAGATCCTTAGGTACTGTTAGTGAGTTTAGAGGGGGTCAGAGGCAGTAGTATCCTAGCACTCAGGCCATTCAGTAGCTAGTACACCTCCACAATTCGCGAGCCAGAGATTTGATCGACCTATTCACTCCAGACCGAGTTAGAGTTTCAGAGCTTCGAGTTCTCAGTATAGGGGTGATTTCGGCCAGATGAGGCCGTCTGTACCACGATGTATTAAGTGTGGTAAGCTACATTAGGGAAAGTGTTGATCAGGTTCAGATGTTTGTTACGCCTGCGGTCAGCCAGGCCATATTATGCGTGACTGTCCATCGAGAGGTGGTAGAGGTATGGTCCAACCCACAGGATCAGCAGCTGGTTCTTCATCATCTGTACGCCCTCCGAGGCAAAGCTCACAGACACCAGCAGGTCGTGGTAGGGGTAGAGAAGGAGCATCCAGTTCGAGTGGTCCTCAGCATCGTATCTATGCACTGGTTGGACGACAGGATCTTGAGTCTTCCCCGATGTTGTCACAGGTATATTATCAGTATCTTCTCATAACGTATATGCGTTGATTGATCCAGGGTCTACATTGTCATATGTTACTCCTTATGTTGCCGGTCGATTTGGGGCGAAACTTGAGTCAATTAAACCTTTTGAAGTATCTACACCCGTTGGTGACCCTGTTATAGCTAGTCGAGTATATAGAAACTGTGTGGTCATAGTTTGTGATCGTCGTACCATGGCTGACTTAATTGAGTTAAATATGGTAGACTTTGATGTTATTATGGGCATGGATTGGTTGGCTTCTTGCTATGTAAATATTAATTGTAGGACGAAGATGGTTCGTTTCTAGTTTCCAGGAGAGCCGGTACTAGAATAGAAGGGTAATACAGCATCCCCGAGAGGTAGGCTTATTTCCTATCTCAAGGCAAGGAAGATGATTGTGAAAGGTTGTATTTATCATTTAGTTCGGGTTCAAGATGCAGAAGCAAAGCCACCAACTCTTCAATCTGTTTCGATAGTGAATGAGTTTACGGATGTATTCTCAAACGAGCTTCCAAGTCTTCCACTAGAACGGGAGATAGACTTTGCTATCGATGTGTTACCGGATACTAATCCAATATCTATTCCTCCTTATAGAATGGCTCCTGCAAAATTGAGAGAGTTGAAGGATTTCCTTGAGAAGGGCTTTATTAGACCTAATTCATCGCCATGGGGAGCACCAGTATTATTTGTAAGGAAGAAAGATGGTTCCTTACGGATGTGTATTAATTACAGGCAGCTGAATAAGGTGATGATAAAGAACAAGTATCCCCTTCCAAGAATCGATGATTTATTCATTCAGTTGTAGGGTACCAAATGGTTCTCAAAGATAGACTTAAGATCAGGGTATCACTAGGTGAGAGTTAGGGAGAAGGATATTCCAAAGACGGCCTTTAGAACTAGATATGCTCGTTTTGAGTTCCGAGTAATGTCGTTTGAGTTAACTAATGCACCGATGGTGTTCATGGATTTGATGAACAGTGTATTCAGACCTTTCCTAGACTCATTTGTGATTGTGTTCATCGATAATATTTTGGTATATTCTAGATCCGAGGCAGAGCATGCGGATCATTTATGTACTGTCCTCAAAGTTCTTTAGGCCCGAGAGTTCTATGCAAATTTCTCAAAATGTGAGTTCTAGTTAAATTCTGTGACTTTTCTGGGGCACATTATTTTAGCTGATGGTATTCAGGTGGATACACAGAAGATTGAAGCTGTGAAGACTTGGCTGAGACACACAATACATACAGAAGTTCATAGTTTCCTGGGCTTGATAGGTTATTACAAAAGATTTGTAGAAGGTTTTTCTTCCATCTCTGCACCACTAACAAAGTTGACTCAGAAAGTAACTAAATTTCAATGGACGGATGCTTATGAGCATAGTTTCAAGAGTTGAAGAACAGATTGACTTCGGCTTCGGTTCTGACACTTTCAGAAGGATCGGAGGGCTATGTTGTTTATTGTGATGCCTCAGGCGTTGGGTTAGGTTGTGTGTTGATGCAGCATGGTAAAGTTATTGCTTATGCTTCAAGGCAGTTACGAAAACACGAGAAAAACTACCCGACCCATGATCTAGAGTTAGCTGCGGTAATTCATGCATTAAAGATGTGAAGGCATTATTTTTATGGTGTTCATGTTGATATTTATACAGATCACAAGAGTCTTCAGTATATTTTCAAGCAGAAAGTGTTAAATTTACTGCAAAGGCGATGGTTGGAACTGTTGAAAGATTATGAGGTTAGCATCCTATATCATCCAGGAAAAGCGAACGTCGTAGCTGATGCTCTTAGCCATAGATCTATGGGTAGCTTATGTGATGTGCAGCCAGAGAAAATAGAATTAGATCATGAGCTTCAGTAGTTAGCTAGCCTAGGAGTTCGGTTAATGGACTTGAGCAATATAGGAGTTACCATTCAGGATTTAACTGTTTCGTCGTTGGTGGTTGAGGTGAAAGAGCGCCAATATAAGGATCCCATATTAGTTCATTATAGAGATACACTTCCGCAAAAGAAAAATTCATCCTTTGAGATTTCTGCAGATGGAGTTCTCAGATGTCGGGACAGATTATGTGTTCCTAATGTCGCATGATTACGTCACCAAATTTTGAAAGAAGCCCATTGTTCCCATTATTCTGTTCATCCAGGAGCGATGAAATGTATCATCATCTTAAATCCATTTATTGGTGAGATGGAATGAAGAACGACATAGCAGAGTTTGTGGCTCAATGTCCTAACTGTCAGCAGGTAAAGATCGAGCATCAGAAACCTGGGGGATTGTTACAACTCATGGAAATTCCAACTTGGAAATGGGAAGTGATTAATATGGATTTTATTAAAAGCTTGCCTCGTTCTCAATGTATGTACGATTCCATATGGTTAATTATGGATAGACTTATGAAGTCAGCTCATTTTTTGCTTGTCAAAACTACATAATCAGCTAGAGATTATGCAAAGATTTATATCAAAGAGATAGTACGACTCCATGGTGTTTCAATATCCATTATTTCTGATAGAGGAGCACAGTTTACAGCTAATTTCTGGAAGTCTTTTGAAGAAGGTTTGGGGACTCAGGTAAGCCTTAGCATAGCATTTCATCCACAGACTGATAGGCAAGCTCAGCGTACCATTCAGACTATCGAGGATATGCTACGGGCATGTGTGTTAGATTTTGGAGGTAGTTGGGATGATCACTTACCACTTATTGAGTTTGCTTATAATAACAGTTATCATTCCAGTATCTAGATGGCCCCGTATGAAGCTCTATATGGGCAAAAATGTAGATCACCAATTGGATGGTTTGAAGTGGGAGAGACTAGGTTAATAGGGCCAGATTTGATCCAGCAAGTAGTGGAAAAGGTCAAGCTCATTCAAGATCGATTATTGGCAGCTCAGAGTCATCAGAAATCTTATATAGATAATCGCCGACGAGAATTAAAGTTCCAAGTTAATGACTGGGTATTCTTGAAGGTGTCACCTATGAAGAGTGTGATGAGATTTGGTAAGAAGGGTAAGCTTAGTCCTCGGTACATTGGACCTTACAAGATTGTACGCAAGATAGGCCAGATGGCTTATGAGTTTGACTTACCTTCAGACATGGAGTCAGTCTACCCAGTTTTCCATGTGTCAATGCTTTACAAGTGAATGGGAGATCCTTCCAAAATTGTACCTGTGGATGATGTCCAAATCACCGAACAATTATCCTACGAAGAAGTTCCCATTGCAATCCTAGATAGGCAAGTTCGGAGACTAAGAACTAAAGATGTATCTTCAGTTAAAGTCCTATGGAGAAACAAGGATAAAGAAGAAATGACTTGGGAAGTTGAAGAAGATATGAAGTCCAGGTATCCACACTTGTTTCCATTACCAGAGGACGTTCAGAAAGAGGCACCGTTATTTTCAGGTGCGTAATGTTTTCTTTTTAATAAATTCCTTGTCGTGTGGCGCCATTATTGTTGTTGTTATTGTAGCCCTATGAGGCATTGTGTATTCTGGGTTGTTGTGAAAGGATGGCAGTGAAATAGTTACAGGAGAAACTCTAGTGAAATTTCTATAGAATCCCTAAGGGTCTAACATTCGAGGATGAATGTTTCTAAGGGGGGAAGGATGTTACACCCCATGGTTTTGTACATTGAGATTCGCCACGTGTTAGTGGTTCTAGTCTTGGATACAGAAGGTTATCAAGGTTAAATGAGATTGGACGAGTTTATCTTATAGTTATAAGGGGTTAAGTTCATGTTTACCAGGTATTGGAAGGATTAAAGGTTGAACAAATCGACAAGAATATGTTTTCAGAAAAAACGTGGGTTTTATGGTCAAATATATGGACCGTATATCCGGCTGACTCCCACAGTAAATTGATTCCATAAGGGGTGACTTACTGGCTGGATTTTACGGTCCAATTATACGGACCGTATAATTTTTACGGTCCATAAAATTGGACCGTAAATTCGAGTCTGTACTAGATTTTTTTTATATATAAAATCTCGACCCTTGTTCATTTTTGCTCATTTCAACATTTCCCAGAGTTCATTAAAGCTCTAGAACTTCCTTTTAAACATATCCAACCAAACCCAAGTAAAATCAAGGATTGAAAGGTGAAAATCAAGAGATTCAAGTGTTGGGAGGCTCACTAGGGCTTGAAAAGTCCAAGAATTCCTTTGGTGTTGAAGTTGGAGGTGTCACTCAAGTAGAATAATTTGATCCAAAGCTTATCCTTATGTGATAAAAGGATAGTTTTCACATCTATTTCATGTTATTGAGAATGCTTGGTTGTTGAACAACTTAATTGATGGAAGAAAGTGAAAGAGCAAGTTCAACTATGGATTTGATGATATTTTGAGTAGTAAATTAACTTGAGTTATAATTGTTTGGATGTTTTAAATATAATCTTGTTATAAGGGGTAATAATAATGATGAGGGCGTGTTGTATAAAAGTGTATAAATGGTTGTGTTGAAGTTGTTGATACAAATTGATTATGAGAGTGGGTTTTGAGATTATATTGCATATAATTTGAATAAAATCTCTTAATCATGATGTTGTTGAAGTTGTCATTGTTGTTTGGGAGGTGATTTGGAATATGGTGGAAGTAGGTGAAATAGGGGAAGTGCTGCCCAATTTCTACTAACTAATTAATTATTCTAGTTTGAACTTATGAGTATTTCCAAGACTTGACGTTAGTGTGAATCCTCTTGAATATAGATTTGTGAGCTTGGAAGGAGAAACGTTAAGTAGTTGAGGAGACGAAAAGGTATGTTAAGGCTACCCCTTTATTTCTCAAGGCATGATTTCCTTATTGAGAACCCATCCATGATATCCATAATTTCCTACTTCCTAGAAGTGCAAGAAACTCATGATTCTCAAATGTTCTCATGATATTATCGGACTTGTCCCTCGTTGTTGATCCCATCTTATGGTAGTTGACCCTAATTGGAACAGATAGTGGAAATGATGGGTCCATAACGATAATCGGAGAGTCATCGAACTTATGTCACTCCGATAGAGTTGTAAAGCTTCCTTTGAATACTCAAGTATGTCATTATACATATAGTATCGAGAAAAATGGCTACATATATATATATATATATATATATATATATATATATATATATATATATATATATATATATATATATATATTATACATATATATATATATACCGTAGTTAGGTACATAATAGGCTATGGTACGGACAACGCCGATCCTATATGGTACGGGCATGGTATTCATATTTTAGAGAAAGATATCATTTTATCTTATGTTATTTTCATGCTTTCATCTTGTTGTTATTCATGCCTTACATATGGCTTAGGTAATGATGTTTATATGCAGCAAGTAGGCTGCCTCATCGGTGATTCTCCTTTTGATTCGATGGAACTTGTGTCTCTTCAGTTCTTGATAATTATGAGTCAAGGTGTACATAGATAGATGGCTCACATATTTTAGATATATGCATGAGTTTATATAGTATGTTAATGGAAGATGCTCGTGATAATTATGAGTCAACCATATGGCTCACCTAGATATATGCATGAGAAGTATGTTAAGAGATGCTCGTCATGGCCCTCCGGTTGGGTCATGACACAAATTTAAGGGATTTTGGTCAGATTCTTCATCAAGGTAATTCTCTTTGTCTTAGATTCCACAAGTTATGACTCCTAATCATGTTCTAATGCTAGAAATCTATTGAATCAAATAGGGATTAAATGGGTTTTCATGAAAGTTTCTTAAAGAAGGATTTAAACTTCCTAAGTTAATTATGTTGATAAAATTGGCTAAGATAATCATAGAAACTGATGTATTCAATGTTGTTAAGCATGTAGCATCCATTATTAGAGGTTAATTATTGAATTGAAAAGCTAGGTTTTATACCCATATTTGGGGGTATGGCCTAGAACCCGAATTTAAGTGATTTGTTAGTTATCCTAGCTTATAATTGACGGGAATTGATCACCTAGAATATTAGTTTCATGTTGAGACCCGTAGATTTCTTATTTCATCTTTTTAGTTCATAAACCCCATTCCATAGGTTGGGATTTGGGTTATGAATAGAAGTAAGGTTTGAATGATGTTTCCTGTTGATTCTAATTTCATGATTCGGATATGTTTAGACTTTCATTATCTCGAGGCTCAAAGGAAGGAAAAGACTAAGGTTTGATTATTGGAGGCTTTGTTGTTCGGCTCTCCAGGTAGGCTATGGTTTACCTTATGGTGAGACTTCGATTAGCGAAGCATATGTTTAGATGATATTGTCAAAGAATGCATGTAAACATTCAAGTATGAAGTTGGGTTGGATATTGTCTTAGGTTGGGCCTTGTTGTATGATTTTGGGGCTAGCCATCCCGTTGTGTTGTTGACTTATCTAGATCTATTTACTTATTGGTTTGTTGCCACGTTGAGACATTGGGTACTTGTGACTAGTGATATATCATAACTATGATATTGCGGTATTTTACTTATTTGATATTGAGATGAGATTGTGATTTCATTGTGTCTTATTGTGTATCCTTATTATTGATATTACTTGTGTGCCCTGTGTGGTACTGTTTGGGATTGAATTGGTTGTTGCTGTTACATTGCATCATATTCATACTAATTTCCATGATACATTGATATTGCATGGTTATGGTACTGATGATGATAAGTGAGAGAGTGTATCCTCCGAGGTCTCTGCCGAAGAGCGTAAAAGAAAGATGAGAGTCCGTGATCCAAGGTCATTTACCGGAGCGGACTGAGTGTACATTGCTCGTGGTTTCTTCCCAGGAGCGACGGAGTGTACGATGCCCCAGGTTTCTTGTCGGGATTGAGAGAGTGCTCATGATCTGAGGTCATTTTCCAGAGCGAGTGGTACATGGACTTTGCGGGTCCCCATGGATTATGCTGCCGAGATGTGTTGTTCCATCGTCGGAGTACATGTGTACGGTGCATATGCATTGCATTCATCATACACACATTATTGTATTGCATTGTACCTTTTGGTTTCATTTGATATGGTTGTGATGTGATTAGGATATATTTGTTCGGGATGATTATATTCAGATTTGGCACAGTTCGGCTTAGATGCTGATACGCTCAAATTACACCTTTTAATAGCGTAAAGCGGACAATTGTCAAATATAGTAACCCAACAAGTTTGGGGTCTAATCCCACAGGGAATATGATATGAAAAGGTTACTAAAATCGCAAAACACCATATTTAGGTCTAATGTCTTACTCCGATGAATTTGTAGAAAGTTGGTTGTTTATGACTAATTGCTAACTCGTTGATTTGGATTGTAATATATGGTAAAAGAAACCAAGGTTGTGTCCTCGTCAGATAGAGTGTATGAACATGGGTATTGATCTTGATATATTTATAATGGATCGTTATATGAATGCACTTAACCTCTATGTGAATCCCTACTATTTCCCAATAAATAAAGATTATTTCTTTCTATGATTTTTCCAAATATAAGAAAGTTGATATGAAGAACGGTTAATTATGTCAAGTAAATTTCTCTTATTCCTAAGTGAATTTATTAAACAAGGGCTAACGCCTTGAGTTCTTGTTACTAGTTCTTACCAAACCCTAATTATTTTCCCATATAAATCAAGGTTTATGGCGTTAGCTAATTTTTGCAACCACTAACTATTAATGAATAACGAAGAACAAGTAAACCCTAACAATCCATAATGCATATATCAATCACAAAACACCCATCCTTGGGTTCACAACCTTAGTAAGGGTGTTCTGTTACTCATCACAAAGAAAAAAGAATAAAAGATTGAAGAATTCATAGTTACTTACTTTTGATGATAAGAGAAATTAATAATGCTTGAATTGGTGTTTGAAAGTTCCAAAACAAAGGAATATTCAATGCTCTAAGTCACGAGTCAAAGTATAACAGCTGATAATAAATAAAATCCTACATTGGACTATTTATAGTTTTCAAAAACGTACAATTACAAAATTTGTACTTAAGTCCCAGATGGCAACTTATACGGTCCATATAACATTACAAGGCCTGTATAAAATTGTATGACCTTCAGTCGTCACTTTTTCAGATAAAAACACGAGCTGGTATTACACGGTCCGTATAAACTTACACGGCCCGTATAACTCGATCGTGAAACTCTTCTTCAAACACAGCTCTCTGTCTTGTCTTAAATCCTTAGACACGCCCAAATATACGGCCCGTATAATATTATACGGTCCGTATAAGTTGCTCGTGTATCAGTATCTTCCAACTTTGACATTCTGTTGCCTTGTCCTTCTTCAATATGACCACAAACACGGTCCGTGTATTTGTACGGACAGTGAAAGTCAGCTTCTGTGCAATTTCAGTAACTTTTAGTTTCTGAACCTTAACTCTATGATTTACCTGAAACACAATAAAACACATCAAAACAACACATACTTGCCTAAAAACAAGTAAAACTTCTCGTACAAAGGTATCGAATGTGCCACAATTTCACCGCACATCAACACCCCCAACTTAAAGTCTTTGCTTGCCCTCAAGCAAGTATTACACAACAATGACTCGACTGAATTAGGCACATTAGAACAACATTGTCTGCAACGGTTTTGACTCCAAACTACCGGCATGCAAGTTTTTCACCTTTTACCACCTCTTATTCAATATCAGCAACATAACATATATTCAAAACACTAGGACTAACAACAGCGTTTCAAACTATGACATCACATTATCGAAAATATCAATGGACTCACAAACGCCGCTTTAGGTAGTTGTTTTACACTTCACATTTTTGATCCTTATGCCCTCACATAGACCAAAGAATGTCCCATTACACACCTATATACAAGGAATTTTGGGACCAAGACAAAAGAGAAGAGAAACACTCGCACTCTCAAAGATGTTCATATACTACAGATGCACATACCATATGGTTGCCTTTAATTTCTATGCCTTACACTATTGGATGGTTCAAATGTGATCACTATAGGACTTGTTCTCAGCTTGTAAAGTAGACTCGGGGATGGGTAGGATACTTTTTGGATATTAATGACTCACCCTCCGTGACACTACATATTTCACCTTTCATCACTTCTTTTCCTTTTTCTCCTTTTGGTTAATTCTTCGACCTCGATGTGGTTTTATTTCTACTGAAACTTACATTCTTTTTGTGATACCTTTTTCTGGTTTTCTCTTTTTTTTTTTTTTTTTAACTATTTTTTTCAAACAGCCACCATATTGAGTCTTAACTAGATAACTCACCATAACTCCAACTTAGGCTTTTAGCCTCTTCTCTCACATAGTGTCAAGGAGGGAACGGGTGCAACGCTGGAATTAATTCAATAAGAGGGTAAAGGTTTGTCACGGCTAGTCAAGAAATAGGTCAAAGGCTCAAAAGGGCAAACTAGGGATATTCAAATCACAGGGTAAAGTTTTATAAGGCCATAGTGACTAATACACGAAGAAATCCTATGATCACTTCACAACCAAACTATCTTAAGCATTCAAGCATGAAAAAAGGGGCAAGTTCTAGATTGCAAATGTAGACAAAGAACTGAACTAACACACTCACACACACAATGGCATAATGATCTCTTGTTACTGCCCGTACAACCCCATCATGGTCATTTACATTCCACAATACCCCCAATAATAGCCATGTCATAGAAAGAACTAATCATGTCAATCAACTAGTGATTCGTAGGCATGCATCATAATATTTGTTTTCAAGGGGTTCATAATTTCGACCAAAGTTACGAACATGCTATAAGTTCACCAATCACCATGCTATTCTAACTTATCTAAGTACAAACTAAACATGCCAGTTTCAACAGAAATAAACCCCTCCGGAAAAGAAATGTAGCAAAGAAAAGCTGAGGGGGCTCCTAAACACATATTTACATTTACAACAAAATCAAGTAATCCCCACCCCCAACTGAAAATCATGTAATGTCCCCTGTGTATCAAATGTAAGTACAATAAGGGTAAGGGATACTTGGGGGCCCTAGGCACGGTGCTCATCAGCTCGGGATTGCGCTGCCTCAGTCGCAACAGTAGAAGTCGCCTCTCGGGGCTGGCTGCCCGACACACCCATGGGATCTGGATAATTCTCACGCAGAGAGTTTAGTGTAGCAACCTAAATCATCTCCTCCTCCTTACGGTGCAGCCTCTTATTCCTCTTCCCCAGATCCTCAACTACCTAATCTACAGCATCTAGTGGCCGTTTTTCCTGAGCCTTCTCTATCTCTTCTTCTTCCTCCTCAGAGTTGAACAGGTTCTCAACAGAGATCTCAATATCCAATTTGGCTTGTGGTTCCAGAACCAGTTCCTTTACTGGCTCTTATGCCTTTAGCGCTTCTAACTCATCCTTCAACTTTGCCAACTTCGCACTCAGTGATGCTGAGCCGCCGCCGGGTGTTGTCCTCTCTAGAGCAGCCAATCTCATCTTAAACCCATCTAATCGAGTTTGAAAAAACTGGTGAGACTGTTGATATTCCTCCCAAATCTCTTTTTTTTCATTGTTGATTAGCTTGGTTATCTGGGGCTTAAGCTGGGCCATGATCACCCCGATTTGCTTCTCAGCCTTTAATGTTTTGAACGCTATTTCTTGGTAACTCACTTTGGAGAATGTTAATAGATCAGCACCAGACTGTGCTACTGGTGGTGGAACAGATGAAGTGGTATAACCCGCAGAAATAGTAGGCGCAACAGGTGGTGGTGGTGGTGGTATAACAGTAGTAGCAGCAACAACAATAGTGACAACGCTAGGGTCAGTGGCATGGGCCTGAGCTGTAGCATCAGCACTACTAGCTTCCAGAGCAGCAGGATCAGTAGTAGTAGCATCTCCCGTGTGGCCAAAATCCACCTCGTGCTGAGTCTCGTCATCTCCAATGGGTGGTGCCATAAATATCTCTATCGCACCCTCATTCTTACCCTTCCGCCAATCCCAAAACTGAGTGGCCTTGGTGCAGTGGTCCCGATCCGGAATGTCAACGACTTGGCTCTTCTGCACAACTCTGTGATAAGACACGGAAATGCCAATGAGGTTTGAGACTGGGGTGCTCTCTGTCGAATCTCATCAGCTATCAGGCGCCCCACATTTACCGGATACCGACTCATCATTGAGGAAATAGCTATCGCATGGGAAACCGTGATTGTGTTGTCATTCTGAGTCACCAGTAGTCTATATCTCATCAGGTGCCACTAGAATCGGGCTTCCCTATTGAGTGTATCCTTTAGTATTTTCGGGTTGGAGCTATTTGCCCGTTCTACCTTTGGATGGGCAAGTACTGCAACTGCCCCTCTAATCACCGTCATGTGATCGGCGCTCTAATTTGTCTAAATACTCTTTCTGATTTTTTGGCACCCAAAAATCATCCCCGAAATAAATTTTGTTGATAGCAGCGGCGGAGATGTCTACTTTTACATTCTTCACTTTGATTTCATCAAGTATCAGAAGCTGAGGATTTGTTAGGCTGGGCTTCTTCATTTTCAACAACTCGGCCCTATAGTTAGCATAGAATTCCTGCACAATGATTAGGTAATACTCTTCAAGAGGCTCAGCAAACACCCCCAGCCTATATAATTGGAGGGTCTCGGCAGTGTTGGGATAAGCATCGAGACCCTCAAATACGAGTCACCGCTCTTCCCAAATACTCATCTTTAGCTTCCCCTCTCGCTGGGTAAGAGAAATACCCTCCTCATACAGCTTTTTGAACCCTTCCACCCCAAACCACAATGCGTCCTCCAGCAGTGTTTTACTCCTCAAAACCAACCTACTCTTGCCTTGAATTGACTCCGAAAAACACTCAGCATTTGGATACAGGGTATCTGTGGGCTCATATGAGCCGTTTTCATTTGGACCTTTCTCACTCCTCGAGGGCTCTCCTGACACAGATTCCCTACCCGCAGCCTCTGCACTCTCAGACTCGTCTTTCGAGGACTCCCTCTATCCCTCTTAAGAGCGTGTAGAGGTGGAAGGAGTCATGGGCTCGGGTGAAGGTCTTGTAGCGCCCCGAACCTTCTTTGTTGGTATGACCTCATCATCAGATGTCTCATATCTCAAGCGATGATCTATCTCTGGTTTGTCTTTGGCTCAACCTCGGCCCCTACAAGCAGGGGGGCCGACACCCCTTCTGACACCATGTTTTTGGACCATATCTGCAAAAGAGCTTTTGTTAGTCACAAGTCTTAGAACTTAAAGTAAAAATAAAAACAGAAAAATCTTTTTGGATTTTTTTTAAAGGTCGTATAAGTCTTTCACGGACCATATAAAATTATACGGTCCATATAAAGTGATGACTATGTGAGACAGAACCAACAAAGGTTCCATTTCAAAGTACGAGCTAATTTCACGGACCATATAAAATTATACGGTTCGTATAATAGCTTATACTTATAAAATAGAACCCCTACCATTTAGCCAATCTTATACGACCTAGAATATGGTCCGTATAACTTTATACGATCCACATTTTAGTTCGTATACTTATACGACAACAATTTTTTTACGAATTTGCTTCAGTAACAACCAATCATCACACACACATTGCTTCTATGGTTTAAATTCCTATGGGATTTGAGTTACTCAGACTTCACCCATTTTTCAAATTTTGACAGTTCATTAGTATGCAATTTGAGCAATTTTGGTAGGCATAACAATATTGGAATCCAAAATTCAAATTCGTCAATTGAAATGCCCTCCAACCCATTAGAATGCTGATTTCTCAACCCTATGAATTCACAATAGCTCATATACTCAACCCCATTTAGGAAAATCATGAACCATGAAAATTTTCACTAGAACCATAGGTAAATCAACAACCCGACAATTAAATTACACCCATATGAGCAAAATTAAAGAGTGAAGCATCAACATATTGAGAAGTATCCTTGAGGAAAAATTAGTGAAAAACAAAGAAAAAACTAGTGAATCTTGAACAGAGGGTTTTCGGGTATGGTGAAGATGGGTTTTGGTGACAAACTTGGATGTATTTTTGGAGATTTAAGGTGGAATTGTAGTGGGTTAATACAATGTGGTCGTAGGTAGTAATGGAGAGGAGTGGGAGTTAATGGAAGAAGTGGGGAGGAGAAAAACTGGGTAGGTGCGGTTTTGTTTAAAACCCTCTATTCTAATTTTTCTTTTTTTTTTTTTAGAAGTTATACGGGCCATATAAAATTACACGGTACGTGTAACTTCAAGTTCTCACACTTCCCACTGTTTGAGTACATCATTTTTATACGATCACTTATACGGTCCGTGTAAAATTACACGGTCCGTGAAAATGATCGTATTGAATGATGTCCTCAAACAGTGTTCTTGCTAATTTCCTTACCTTCCACGACTGGGTTATATAGTCCGTATAGTATTATACGGACCGTATAAATCCATTTTCCTCCATTTTTTTTCCTGCAGCAAAACAAACGTTACCCTATACACACACTATCTAAGTTACAAAAATTCAAAAACAACAAAAAGTAAACATGGGTTTCCTCCCAATGGTGTCACCAATTTACTCCTTGTCAGGATTCTCCGAGTCAGCATTTGTTCCTAGATGCTTTAACCGGTACCGATCAATAATTCTATCCCCATCAATGCAACCATGGTAGTGCTTCACCCACTACCCGTTCACCTTAAATTTCCGAGTTCCATCTCCGGACTTCAATTCAGTCGCCTCATGGGGTGAGACACTTACCACCTTAAAAGGACTGGACCACCTTAATTTTAACTTGCCCGATAGCAGCTTCAATCTAGAATTAAATATCAGGATAGGATCACCCTTGTATAATTCTTGCTTCTAGATCTTCTTATCATGATACTGCTTTATCCTCTCTTTATACAATGTTGCACTCTCATAAGCCTGATAGCGGAACTCGTCCATCTCATTGAGTTGAAACAACCTGAGTTTGGTCGCTTCTTCCCAATCCATGTTCAATTTCTTCAGGGCCCACGTGGCCTTATGTTCAAGTTCAACTGGCAGGTGAAAAACTTTGCCAAAAACTAGCTTGAAAGGCAAAGTCCCAATCAGAGTCTTAAAAATAGTCCAGTAAGCCCATAGAGCATCATCAAGTTTCGGGTCCCAATCGCCCGTTTCGCATTCACTGTTTTAGCTAAAATACTCTTAATCTTCTGATTAGAGACTTCACTTGCCCACTTGTCTGAGGATGATGAGGGGTTGGCACCCTATGTTTGACGCCATACTTCTCCATCAATCCCGCGAAGGCTCTATTATAAAAGTGAGAACCACCATTACTGATTATTGTCCTCGGAGTACCAAAATGAGTAAATATGTTCTTCTTCAAAAATCCCATCACACTTTTGGCTTCGTCATTAGGCAAAGCCGCCGCTTGTACCAATTTAGAAACATAGTCAGCAGCCACTAAGATGTATTTCATGCCACAAGAGATCACCAAAGGCCTCATAAATCAATACCCCAACCATCAAACATCTCAACTTCCATCACAAAGTTTATAGGCATCTCCTGCCTCCTACCAATACTCCCTTTCCTTTGGCACTGATCATAAGACCGCACCAAAAAATTAGCATCATGAAATAGAGTAGGCCAGTAGTAACCACATTCAAGAACCTTTGCACCTGTACGAGTACCACTATGATGACCCCCAACTGGAGAGTCCTGGCACGCCTTCAGAATCTCCATCACCTCACTATCAGGAACACAATGCCGAAAAATGTTCTCAGCACATATTTGGAACAAGTAAGGCTCATCCCAATAGTACTGATGAGAATTCCATAAAAACTTTTTTTTTTTGGTAGGATTTGATCTCATCAGGAATGATGTCAGTCACCACGTAGTTAGCCATATCCGGATACCAAGGTGTCATCTTCATAGACACCGCCAAAACTTGCTCATCTGGAAAAGCATCATGGATATCAAGTTCCTCTACTGGTACCCTAATTTTTTCAAGCCATGAGAGATGGTCAGCTACCTGATTTTCGGACCCTTTTGGATCTTTCACCTCATAGTCGAACTCTTGCAACAAAATGACCCATCGAATTAGTCATGGCTTTGCTTCCTTCTTTACCATAAGATACCTTAACGTAGCATGATCTGTGTAAACCTTAAGCATACACTATAGCAAGCAGCTCTTGCTCAGTCACTGTGTAGTTCATCTACTCCGTGTTAAGAGTCCTACTAGCATAATCAGGTGTATGATTTTATTATGCCTCTGGCCAAGCATACCACCAATCACGAAACCACTTGCATCACACATCAACTCAAAAGGCAGGGACCAATCAGGAGAAACAATAATAGGAGCAGCAGTCAGACGCTCCTTTAATTAATCGAATGCCTTTCGGTACTTTTCATCAAAAACAAATTTAGCCTCTTCCTTAAGAAGCTTGCACATCGGGTTAGCAATTTTTGAGATATCTTTGATGAAGCACCTGTAAAACCCAGCATGTCCCAAGAAACTCTAGACACCTTTGACTGAGACGGGTGGAGGAAGCTTTGGAATCACATCAATCTTCACTTGGTCGACCTCAATTCCCTCTTTAAAGATTTTATCCGTGGACAATCCCTTCCTTCACTATAAAATGGAACTTCTCCCAATTCAGTACGAGATTAGTCTCCTCACATCTTTTCAGCACTCGACCCAGGTGACCAAGACAATCATCAAACGAATCACCAACCACAGAAAAATCATCCATAAATACCTCCAACAAGGCCTCTACCATCTCAAAAAAGATCGACATCATGCACCTCTGAAATGTAGCTGGTGCATTACACAACCCAAATGACACCCTGCTGAAAGAAAATGTCCCATAAGGAAAGGTGAAAGTTTTCTTCTCTTGATGTTCTAGAGCAATGTTGATCTGATTATAGCCGGAGTACCCATCTAGGAAGCAATAGTTAGATCTCCCTACTAACCTATTAAGCATCTGATCAATGAAAGGCATGGGGAAATGGTCCTTGCAAGTGGCTGAATTAAACTTCCTATAATCCATCCAAACACACCACCCAGTAACTGTACGAGTAGGAATTAACTCATTCTTAGCACTAGGCCCCACTGTGATACCTCTCTTCTTTGGAATGCATTGTACTAGGCTTACCCACTTGCTGTCTGCAATAGGATACACCATTTCTGCATCTAACCACTTTATGATCTCCTTCTAGACGACCTCTTGCATGTTTTGGTTCAATCTCCGCTGATGTTCAACACTCGGCCTGCTATCCTCCTTTATGCTCACAAATAACAGAAGGAATACCCCGAATGTCTACTATGGTCCAACCAATAGCGTGCCTATACTTACACAATATCTGCAAAAGTCGCTCAATCTGTTATTCGGTCAATAATGCTAAAAAAATCACTGGAAATGTATTATTCGGACAAAGGAACTCATACCTCGAATGCGATAGGAGATGCTTAAGCTCAAGCTTTGGTGGTTCAACAATAGAAGGCTTAGCTGGTGGAGTCGTTCTGTGTTTAAGATCTAGATCCAGCTTTCTTGGGTGGTAAGAACAAGAACCCAATCCCTCAAGCGCATTCACGGTTTCCATGTAGCCCTCCATGTCATCAGCATAAAAAATTACTAGAACAGCAGCAAGAGTTTCTCTCAAATTTTCTTCTTCCATTTTACCTTCAACAGTATCATCAACCATATCAAACGAATCAATAATCGAGATACTCTCATAAGCACTTGGCAACTTCATCCCTTTGCTTGCTTGGAAAGTTGCCTCTTCCTCATTTAATCGGAACTTGATTTCATTCTTTTCTGAACCCATAAGGGCCCAGCCCATAGCAAGGAAGAGTCTTCCCAAGATGATGGGAATATCTCTATCAACAACACAATCAAGAATAACGAAATCAGCGGGCAACATGAATTTACCCACTTGAACCAACACATCATCCATAACCCCAACTGGCCTCTTGATGGATCTGTCAGCTATTTGTAGTCATATAGTAGTCAGTCTAGGCATCCCCAATCCTGATTGCTTGTAAATATCAAGTGCCATTAAATTGATACTCACCCCGTTATCACATAAAGCACGAGCAAAACCAAGATGCCCAATATTACAAGGAATGGTGAACGCCCCTGGATCACCCTTCTTCTGAACTGTGGTAGTTGAAATAATAGAACTCACTTGATGAGTCAAATTCACTGTCTCATGTTGTACAGACCTCTTCTTCGTCAGCAGGTCTTTCAAGAACTTTGCGAATCCGAGCATCTCCTTCACAGCATCTAAGAATGAAAAATTTACTTTCAACTGCTTCAACTGATCATAAAACTTTTGACACTTGGCATCATCATTCTTCTTTGCCAATCTTTAAGGAAAGGGAGGTTTCGATTTAAATAACTGAGTCAAAGGGCGGAGCGCCCCCTTTATAGTTTGTTTGCTAGTATCAGCAGTAATATCAGGAATATCAGTAACTTTCTCTTCAACACGGACCTCATCATCAACACTGGGCATATCAGACTACACCTCTTCTTTCTCGATAACTGGTTCTAGATCAATCACCTTCTTGTTAGGACTTTGAAGTATTTTACCACTTTGAAGTGCTAATAGCAAAATTATGCTCCACAGTACCTCCACCATTCTTGGGATTTAGAATAGTATTACTTGGCAGCTCTCCCTTCTGAGGAGGATAATGCTCTCTAGAAATATCACGCATCTGTGACCCGAACTTTTGAATAGTTGTTGTACGAGAACCTACTGTTTCTGATAGCCCAGATAATGTCTTTTCAGACTTGGTTTGATTTTCTAGAACTTTTTCAAGCATTGCCTCGAACCTCGAACTACCTTGATCGTTTGACTGCCCTTTTGGTAGGATGTATGGATTGAAACTTCTGTTACCGAAGTTGCCATTATTTTTATTGTAGCTACCTTGGTTCGGACCACCATAGTTGTTGTTATAGTTCCTATGGTTGTAGCTGTAAGCACCTTGCCCTTGCTGAGGTCTTCATTGATTTCTATTCTGATTCTGATAACCCCCTTAGACATCCCCTTTTAACGCATAGTTATCATAGTTAACATCCTCAACTTGCATAGGAGGTCCCTCGTGATATGGACCCTCTTGAACTTGGTACATCCCATTCGGCATACCTAAAGCATCTTCGTAAACATTTACCTTCTTTGGTTGGTTCTCATCAAACTTCTTCGTCAGCAAAGACATATTCGTTACAAGCTAAGCCAATGTCTTCTGAGTATCCTGATTCTCCTTCACCATATTCTGGATCATAGCATTCTCGTAGGGTACAATGTCAGCATTGATTGAGTGTCAATCCTGATTATGCATAGTCAATCTGTTAAGTATGTTGGTAACTCGAGTGTAACATTTATCCATAAAACAACCATTAGCTGCATTGTTCGCAATTGATTATGTTATAAGATCTAGCCCTCGGTAGAACTGACTCGGAGAATTTCAAAACTATATTGCCCGGCAACGGCGCCAAAATTCTGTACGCTCAAATTACACCTTTTAATTGTGTAAAGTGGACTATTTTCAAATACAGTAACCCAACAAGGTTGGGGTCAAATCCCATAAGGAATATGGTATGAAAAGGTTACTAAAATTGCAAAATGCTTTATTTAGGTCTAATGGCTTACTTCGATGAATTTGTAGAAAGTTGGTTGTTTATGACTAACTGCTAACTAATTGATTTGGATTGTAATATATGGTAAAAGAAACCAAGGTTGTGTCCCTGTCAGATAGAATGTATGATCATGGGTATTGATCTGGAAATATTTCTAATGGATCGTTATATGAATACACTTAACCTCTATGTGAATCCCAACTATTTCCCAATAAATAAAGATTATTTCTTTCTATGATTTCCCAAATATAAGAAAGTTGATATGAAGAACGGTTAATTATGCCAAGTAAATTCCTTTTATTCCTAAGTGAATTTATTAAACAAGGGTTAACGCCTTGAGTTCTTGTTATTAGTTCTTACCAAACCCTAATTATTTTCCCAAATAAATCAAGGCTTATGGCGTTAGCTAATGTTTGCAACCACTAACTATTAATGAATAACGAAGAACAAGTAAACCCTAACAATCCATGATGCATATATCAATCATAATTCCTAATCACAAAACACCCATCTTTGGGTTCACAACCTTAGTAAGGGTGTTTAGTGACTCATGACAAAGAACAAAGAATAAAAGATAGAAGAATTCATAGTTGCTTACTTTTGATGATAAGAGAAATTAATAATACTTGAATTAGTGTTTGAAAGCTCCAAAATAAAGGAATACTCAATGCTCTAAGTCACGAGTCAAAGTATAACAGCTGATAATAAATAAAACCCTACATTGGACTATTTATAAGTTTCAAAAACGTACTATTACAAAATTTGCACTTAAGTCCCAGACGGCAACTTATACGGTTGGTACAACATTACACAACCCTTATAAAATTGTACGACCTTCAGTCTTCACTTCTTCATAGAAAAACACGAGCTGGTATTACACTGTCCGTCTAAACTTACACGGCCCATATAACTCGATCGTCAAACTCCTTCTCCAAACACACCTCTCTGTCTTGTCTTAAATCCTTCGACACGCCCAACTATACGGCCCGTATAATATTATACGGTCCGTATAAGTTGCTCGTGTATCAGCATCTTCCAACTCTGACATTCTGTTGCCTTGTCCTTCTTCAATACGACCACAAACACGCTCCGTGTAATATTGAACGGACCGTGAAAGTCAACTTCGGTCCAATTTCAGTAACTTTTAGTTTCTAAACCTTAACTCTATGATTTACCTGAAGCACAACAAAAACACATCAAAACAACATATACTTGCCTAAACACAAGTAAAACTTCTTGTAAAAGGGTATCGAATGTGCCACAATTTCACGACACATCAGATGCTATAACATAGGTGATGACTTGTTGTGATACGATTATGATGTACTGGTTCGGATTGATTATATTGAGACTTGGAATAGTTGGGTTTAGATGCTATAACATAAGTGATGAGTGGTACTATGGACATGGATTTGTGTTGACTTGTACTTGTTGGTTTATGTTTTTATCTTGCTTTGTTGTCTTTATACACTTTAGCTAGTCTTAGTCAGCCTATGATACCTACCAGTACTTGTTGTTTATACTAATCTACACTTGTTGTATTCTATTATGAATCCAGAGTACTAGGTGGGATCAACTTCTACTCCTTATGGCTGATATTCGAGGATTGTTGATTTGAGTCTTTCAGGGTGAGCATGAATACTTTCGCTGCCCGGAGACTTTTTCTTCTGTTAAGTCTTTATTTCTATCTGGAGACATGATTTTGAGACTATTTATGTATTACTATTATTCAGACTTGTAGTATTTAGTTAGATGCTCTTATATGACCAGACTAGATACTGGGGTGTACTTCATTTACTTTCGCATTTTCTTATATTATTATCGTGAGACTTACGTTATTCTATCTTCTTCCTCTTTATTTATGTTTAATGATTGTTGGATAAGGGTTCACTTACCGAGGTGGGAAAAGTAGGTGCCCGTACGACTTAGTGAAAATAATTTGTGTCAAGTTAGTATCAGAGTCTTATGTTACTCGGTCTACAGTACAAGAGTGTGTCTAGTAGAGTCTTGTGGATCGGTACGATGAGCTCTGTGTAACGGTTCACTTTTTCACGCAGGTTTAGGGAGTAAAAAGGCTACTACGAACTCGTTGGTGCTCTTTTTGACTTTGTTTTATCAGAGTCGCCACCTAATTTTTAAGAAATTAGGAAAACCAGTGGTGAAGGGTTTATTCAAATATAGTGAAAACCCTTCGTAATCTAAAGTTCTAGGTAAGGGTTCTGATGATCCCCTGGGGAAGGTGTTAGGCACCCCAGTATTAAGGATCCGCACTATACGGTTGACCTTCGAATTCCAGTGTATGAGTATTTGCTTAAACTGCTTATTCTTTGTGTTTATTTTCCCGTAAAAAATAACTTTCATGCATATCTTATATTTTGGAAGAATATATCCCCTTTATTTATAGGAGTATCGTAGTTCCAGATTTATATCATCCGGGTATAGTTTCCTTTTATATATAAGGAATAGGTATAAGTTTGTAAAACAATGTAAAGGAAATGTTATTTATAAGTTGTTTATTTATACTCATATACCGGGGCTTGGGTTGATTCGTATTGCTACATTTCAGTCTTATCCGGAACTTAATGTTACGCGTAGGTTCTTTAAATGTTTGTAAAGGCATTTTATATTTAAACGTGTATAACCTGTCTGAAAATGTAAACTACTTTGGGCCAACTTTGGGCCAAAACAGTATTTCGTGCTAATAAAACCTTCATTTTTGTCTCTATTTTCCATAAATGAGATTCATGACTTGGTAAAAAATCTGATTTTTGTTTAAGTTTTTTTTTTAAAAAGCTGGTCCAATATTGTGCCAGAGATTGGTCATTTATGAAGTTGTATAGATTAAATCCAATTGTTAAATCTGTCCATTTAAAGCTGATTTTGGAAATTCAATTTGGAGTAGGAATCAAGTTAATTAACTCATTTTTTGTGAGATAGCTTTATTATATAAAACGTGATTTGCTTAGAAAATCAATAGTGATTTATTTAGAAAAAAAAAAAACAGCATTGAAAAGGTCTCATTTTGATACTTAGTTGTAAGAAGAGAAATAAAAGAAAAAGAAATTATGTTTGAGTCTGTGGTTTTTTTTAAAAAATCGCATACGTGGACCTAAAGTCGACTAAACGGCATAAGAACCATTGTCCTAAGAAGCCTAATTCCAATCATAAGGATTTTCCACTATAATATGAGTTTGAATACACATTTTTTACAAGTACATCAAGTTAGGAATAAGACAACAAATAAATATAATGAGACTGAATTAGGCTAGGGGCGTACCAAGCCCTTAGTTGGCCCTTTTCACCCACGGCTGGGCCTTCTGCGCTCCTCGCTATCTTCTTTGTCTTCCCGGACTCTATTTTGAAGTAGTATTCCCACTTAAGCCTTAGGCCCAAGGGGTGGTTTTATGCATTTGTGACCCGAGCGGCCGCGTGGTAGGAGGAGGAGGAGGAGAGAAAAGAAAAACACTGGTTAGTTTATAACCATTGAACTCATCACTAAGGTAAATGACTAAAGTTATAAATACAGACACATGTATATAAGATAAAGTATACACACATACACACACACATATATATAAGGCAATCCGCACCTGATCCATACTTACCCCTTCGCCTACTCCAATGAAGCTCAAATTATCCTAAGGATTAAAATGGCATGGGGACTAGGTCTTGATCCCGTATTTCCGATGTCGCACAAGTTCCAAGGGGTTTCAAAGAACCCCAGGCATGGCTAACACTGGGAGACTAAGGCAACCCCGAATTACCACACTTGGCCTTAGATTTATTTGGGTCTTATTGACAGAGGACAGAGAGAGCACAGAACCATAAATGCTATGGACATTCAAGTAACATGCTAGGAGTTGGTGCAATTTCAATAAGTAGCCAGGGATAAGTATACAAGTATACACACTGAAGCAGACACTATAGAGAACCTTGATGTCACAAAATGGCACTTGACAAATCAAACACAATTTCTTTAAAGGGGAAAAGGCAAACAAGCACCAGTAGTTGCAAACAAAGGCAAAAGTGAAGAAGATAGGCAGTTGCCAAGGACAAGCAAAACAAACCAAACAAAGGCCATCTCATGAGTGGACTTAGAGTCTCAGCAAGAGCAGGTAACATTAGATAGTAAAAGAAAGTATAGGCAGTAGGTACATGTGATCAGAGGACAAACATGATGGGTAAAGATGCACCTTAAAATTCAATGACAAACTTAATTCAAAGAGAAGCCTCTCATATCCAGCAGATGGTAGCCAACCTCAACCAGTTAAGCTAAATATAACTAAACTTAGGCAGGTATGTCAAGTATGCACACTAAAATAAAAAGAGGTATGTTTAAACTTATTCAAAGGAGTATGAACATCAACCAGGATCACAGACTCAAATAGATTAAAGAGAGTCAAATGAGTAATACAGGGTAATAGCTATGTCATGGCATCTCTGGGATGGGCAAAGGCAAATCGAGTTGACAACCAACTTAAGACATCAATGCAGAGCTAAGGGGAGTGTGATTTCACACAGTAAGGATGCAGAGGTGAATACTCTCGAGTATGAGGAGGCACAGTAGCAGACTCATTATGGGTTTGGAGTTAACAATGGCACTGTAGCTTGGCTAAGAACTCAACACACTCATGCAGGCAATACAGGGATTAAGTTCTAGTCACAGGGTGCATGACCAAGTGTAGGTAACAATACTAAGCAAGATGAAGTGCCTTGGAGGCCATGTGATTACACAAAACAAGCATACAGAGTGTTTCAACTAGGATGAGAAGCAGGAGAGGAGAAAGCACACAAGAAAACAAGTCAAAAGGAGCAGGAGTGTCATGCAAAAGTCAAAAGGAAACAGTAGCACAGAGTAGCATGGGTATGCAGCTCATGGCCATAGGGGTAAAAGAAGACAAGGGCAAGCATACAAGTGAAGCTAGTAAGCAGAAAACAGCTGTAGGCCCTAGAGCAAGGGCCAGGAGGTCATGAATCACACTCACAGATACAACAACTAGGACAAGATCAAGGCATGATCATAAAGAGAAAGAAAAAAAAGTTTCACTCCACGGGTGCAAATAAGGACAGGATCAATGGCAATGTCACATAGGTATAGGGTAAGTAAAACACAAGGCTGGGAACTTCAAATGACTCACAACAGTTTGGTCCTAGCTCTATGCCATGGGAGGGAGACAAGACAAAGTATAAGCAAAGAAACAACACATAGTCATGGACAAATAGGGTTCAAATAATATTTCAGACAACAAAATAAAACAAAGATAATGTGTGCCATCTAGTCCTAGTGTGATCTAGAGAACTGCAAGGGTAATACTAAGTCAAGGTCCCAAGAATGGTCAAAGATGAGGGCAACAATAGGTCACAGACGGGCTAGCCATTTCATCATTATACTCTAGCTGGAATTTGTAACTTAGGAAGCAGCTTACAAAAAAAAAATGAGTTCAAATGAACTTGTCACCCAAGAAAAATTTAAGCAAACAAAAGTCTGTAGCAAGCCAGGGATGGATTTAGGACAGACAAGAAATATCACAAGAGAAAGAAAAAAAAGCCTTGATAAAGAAGAAAAGAATAGACAACGTTAAGTGGTCTAAGGCCCTCCCCCAACTTGATGCTGCTCCCAAAAATGAGTATTCAGACAATAATGCCAAGAACAGACATAGCAGGCAAGACAGAACCAGCAGGGGCAACAAAGGCCATAGCATCACATAGACATAAAGAAGATCAACTGAAACCATAGGACACTCACCAAAGCATTTCCTTAGTGATTAAACACATAGGTGTAAGGTAGAAAAAGAAAACAAACCCCACCCAGACCTAGGCAGAGAAATATGTGAACCTATTTTGGTATTTCGAGTAAAATAAATGCCGGGGTTCAAAGTTTAAAACATCATTTTTTACAACCATGACACCAGGTTAGTCAAAGCATAATACTAGTGTTATAAAATTACAAGCCACAGTCTACTGTCTAGAAAAGAAAAAAAAAAGTACAAAGGACCTAGTGATACAAAGATTGACATATAGATTGACCCTTTTATATTTTTAAGTTAGCCAATGTTAACCCAAAATAGCTTCATCATAAAACAGGTTTTTTTTTTTTTGGGAGAAAAGGAGAAATGACATAGAACTTCACATTTTTATTACTTAGTTCTTGATTAATCAAGCAAACACTCAAAAGCACATTAGTAGAAGCAGTAAAATGACAAACTTATGTTGACATTTACATTGACTCCATTTAAGCCACTTTTTGATAACTATGTGAATAAATTAGGCTAGCAAACTAGACCCATTGTCCATTTAGTAAGTGTTTAGTCAGTGAACATGATACAAAAACCATTCTAGACTTAAACCTCCCCACAATCAATCCTTACCCAATTTTCATACCTATGTGACCAACATACCAAACTCATTCACCATTCTTTTTAAACTGAACAACTAACTCTTCTTTTTTTAATGAACAATAAGTTGACAGCTTAATACCTATCATGTTTTGACTAAACACTCTTAGGACAATCATTCAAATTAGGAAGTAACTAGCAAACTTGAACTCTAGGTGATATCTCGACTAAGTGATTCTCAACAACTAGTTTGAATCAGTAGGGACCGGTGAGATTAAACTATATCACCCTTTATTTTAGACTCATACTTCATCACCTAAGTAAGCAATGAAATCACAATTGACACTTACCACGAGAGTACCTCACGTAACCATTTAAAAGGCCAACAGGTCAGTAAAATGAGACTAAGAGGTTCACTAATAACTTACTGTAATTATTGGAATGAAACAACAAGATACATGGACCAAATCGCACACACAAGATAACATTCAATTAAGTCACTCACTATAGCACAAAAAAATAGACAGTAGGTTTTAACAAGAGTCAACAAGGTTGTTTTCTAACTAAGTAACTATCAAAAATAAGTAAGAACTTACAGATATTAACAAGTTGATGTTTCACTAAACGACCACCACAAAAATAAGCAATAAATTAACAGAAAATCACTAGGCAAATTAAACAACTACCATGAAAGTAACCAAGAAACCCACAGAAATTAGCCAAGTTAACATTTAACTAAATAGCCATTATAAAGAAAATAAGCGAAATTAACAAAATCACTAAGAAGATAGAGAGTTACCTTTTTTAGCCGCAGCCAAGACTAAGAACGGATTTGAAGACAAAATCCTCCTCAAACTCGAACCATAATACCAGAAAAAACAAAGCAAGAAAATAAATTTTAGCAACTGAAGAGTTTCAAATCTTAAGTTCAAACCCCAAAAATTATACTAGGCAGTTTATGGTTTCGAAACTAGATCTTAATGTCAAAACTCAAATTTTGCCTCTTTTTTCGACCTCTCTTTCGTGAAATGGGGGTTTCTATTTAAAGAAACCCTAGAACATAAACAACAACCACAAACGTTGATGTGGGAGAAATGAACGACGGTCAAGATCGTCCCCAATAATAGAAGATCGATGGTGGAGTATAAGTTACAACTTGACAGAGTAAATACTTACATTAAGGGCTTGTTTGGACGATTTTTGGTGAGAGAAGGACGAAGCTTTTAATGCTTCGTCCTCTCCTCCACATTTCACGGCTCCAACCGATGGGACACGACCAAGAATAGTGGTGGGTAGGTGGTGGAACAGGGGCGGCGGCTAGGGTCCCTAAAGTTTGTTTGCAAAATGGCCCCTCCGAAAAGAGGTGGATGGACCGGGGGGGGGGGGGAGAGTATATATGCTCGTGCAGGTCGGGTCGAGCCCGACTGGACTGGGCTCAGCCCAATTTTAAAAAAAAAAAAAAATTGTCCCTCCATTATATATATATATATATATATACACACACACACACACACACACACACACACACACACACACACACACACACACATATATATATATATATATATATGTATGATTTAAAAAATGTCCCCACCCCTTTAATAATTTACATGTGTATGGGTGTATATCACACGTATACACTCACATAGGGGTAACGCGGGTATTTGGTAAAATGGGTACATGTTTAAAAATAAGAAATTGGAAACTAATTAGTTAAAAGACATCAAGTTATGCAAAGAAAATTATTTAAAAACTAATAAATCGAGTCCTTTTGCAAGTATGACCTGAATTGGTCACAAAATTTAAAAAAGAAGGTTTGCAATTATACCCTTCGCAACAAAAATCAGAAATTCCCTTTATTAAACTATCTAGTTATTACTAAATAATTTAATTATTTCAAGTGTAGTCTCAATTTGATATTAATTTTACCAGTCAAAACTACTTTGCATTAATAACCTTAATTAATTTGCCAATTGGTTGAGCATCTCAATTAAACACTTGGGAGGCTAGAATTGCAAAATGACCCTGGCTTATCTTGAACCATGAATTGGTTAATTACGGGGAGGTCATTTATGTTGAAACTTAGCAATTAAACGGGAAAGGTATTTTGTTAAGACAATTTTCGTCAAAAAATATAAAAATAAACATATAAACAAGCAAAATTCAAAGCTTGAGAGGTAAAGTAGTAATTTTGTTAATTTACTTGAACTCCTTGGATAAATAAAATAAATCAATTTTCTTACCTAATTTCTTGATTTTTGATTAATTACAATGAACAATTGTTTTAAAATTGTCCTGCGGTTGATAAATTTAAAAAGTATTTCATAAAATGCCATAAAAATGCGGTAAAACGCTAGTAAATTTTTGGATAATTAATAGAGCCTTGAGGTTTCCCTTATTAATTTATATGTAAACAATTGGCCTGAATAACTATGCAAAAATCATTCAGGTCCTCTGTGAATGCACAAATTATTTTATTTATTATCCAAGGTCTCTGAGCAATCAAAATAAATTACGGGAGGTCAAAAATCAGGTGTCAACACTCCGTATCTATCTGCGAGAGGCTTTAAGACATTTAGGAAACTTCCAATTCAATCATTCTCTCGTGCGACTTCATTCAAATTGGTATCTAGTCGATTTCAATTGGTATTTGAACTTTCTTATCTTAATCACCCACAGAGGGTGGAAACTCATCCTTAAATTCTTATGCTAATGGTTGATCTATGACGTGTTGTGGTATGGTACAAGACATGTTATTCTGATTCGGGCACGTCATCAATTTCATCATCTAGTTATGGCCTAAGGATTCGATTGTGTGGAGTCGCGATTAGACTCATTATTGTGAGAGTTCGTGAGAAATGGAAAAGATAGTTCAAAGGGTTACATGATCTCTATGTTTCAGCGTTGGGATGCTCGGAAGTGAAAAGCGCATTGATGGCTTAACAATGGTGGTTTGCTTGATAATATATTGGTTTGGGAAAAACTTCAGCTTTGTCAAGGCTTTATGATGGAGTGCGTGACACTGGTGTAGAAATGGCAGGTTAGCGATTCAGCAGCAGTAGATTATTAGATGTCGGTATGTGAGGATAAGTATAAGTTCGGTAATGACCAACGAATTTGGGCAAACGTATTATGATCGCGGGTAATAAAGAAAGGAAGTTGACAATAAGGACATAAATGAAGACTTTTGTGGAAAGCGTTTAGTGAAGTGAGACTCCATATAATATCTTAGACATGACTACTTTTCATGAGATTGGAAAGGGAAAAATTGGTATCTGACATGGTTGTCAGGATAAGGTTGCGACCGGTGCTAACGGTCATTCTTGTTATGGGCTCGTTGGTGTTAAAGGACTACTCTACTATGAAGAGAATGTTATGGGCACATTGTTTGATTGGTAAATTTGACTGGGTTATAGACTTCTGAGGAGCTAGTAATCGACTGAAAGAACTGATTTAAATTATGGGGCTTACATGATGAGTTAATGACTTGGGGAGTTACTAGTTATTACACTTAGATTTGAGGAGAAATATTAATTTGTTGTGGTTCGTTCGGCTTAGAGGGATGATTAGTTTAGAGGATAGAGTGGATTTGAGTGCTTGTTTGTTGATAGTGATAAAAGTGATTTGAAATGAAATACGAGAACTGAAGGATTACAATAAGGCATCTAGCTATCGGGTTCAGGGGATTAAGGTTCATAAGACTTGAGGCGAGGTAATATGGGTACTTGAGTCATGTTTGGATTGCAGAGGCATATATCATGACCTTTAGTAAACGGTGTGACTGATGAGGTTGATTGGTGTCATCGAGGTTAAGGGTAGAAATGAAATCATTGAGACACGAATTAGTGATGTGAGAGCTTGGTTGCGATTGTTCAGTGTAGAGTGGGCTTGAGAGTTTAAGGATGAGTTGGAAATTTCAATTGTGTTATGAGCTAATAGGGCTAGTGATTGACTAATGGAACGATTATCAGTGTTGGGCCAATTTAAAAGTTTAGTACTTAGAAGGGTTAATCAGGTGTTGCACCTAATATGGACTAAGGTTGGGGGCCTTGTATTCATTATGTAAATTTGACTAGATCCCGCTACTAATGGTGTTATTACTCGGCTTATATGATTGAATATAAGGGATAGTTGTGCGAGTGGTTAGAGGTGTTCAGATTCGATAAATGAGGTAAGATGTGATTCTTCGAGGGCTAAAAGCTTAAGGATTTTGAGTAAGGGTTTAGTAAACAAGAATGCTTCAAATGGTAGATCAATGATGGGTTAACTGGGTTAAGTTCGGATAACATTTTGGAGATTGATTAAGATGATTTGGGCAAGGATGAATCAGTTGGATACATAAGGATATTGTTAAGACTGTTATGTGATAGGCTGGATTTAGAGAGTGTTCAATTTAGAGTTGTAAGCGTTAAGAAAACTCTAATGTGCAGAGTGTGTGGTATGATCCTATCTCCAGGATTGATTCTTTAATAAGTCTTTTGGTTATTAAAGACTTGGGGGTAGTTGCGTGAGATTTAGAACGGTAGTGTAAGAAGGGATACTTTTGAAAAAATTCATAGGCATATCGAGGTGATACAATGAGAGGTTCAATGATTGAATGATTATTATATGAGGCTTCAGGTTTTGCGTCAAAAAGTTTGGGGTTTCATCGGATTTGCGTGTCGGGTAAAGGTTGAGAAACTTGAATATTAGAATCGTAAGGTCAGCTCTTCGGTACTGAATTGATAACTTGGATAGGACTCAACTTGTGGAGCCAAGGGTGATAGACATTATTGCTATACATGAGAAAAATATTAGAATTGGCCGCCACGGATGTGCGATAGGACTATGATTGGTTTCAAAAATTCGGAGTCAGTTCAAAGGACAATTGGTGATATTCGAGAGTTGTGCATTCATTCAGGGTCAGCATTGTTCAAGTTCAGCTTAATGGTCTTCCAGGAAGATATTTAAGGATTCGATGTGTTTCGGCTCAAATTTAAGGTATGACAGATTTATCAAGCTTGGCGAGGGTTTTCTAGTGGATTTGATGACAATTTCTTAGAACAGTTACTCGGATAGAATTATGGTTTACATTGAGCTTAGTGCAGATTTGAAGAGGAACTGCTATGCGAAAGGTCTTTATAGCAACCAGTTGGTTTCCGACGGAGCATGCTCGGCGAAAAATTCAGTGGTATGGTTCATGTATTGTGATTTGAAGGTTTAAGAAGACTTGGGGCTAGCCAAGTTGGCTTTCGCATAAGATCAGTTTTGATGGAATTGCGTAGAGAACTTAGCCGAATCAAGGATTCTTTCTGGCGAGAGTGAGTCATGTTTTCAAGTTTGTGTTGTGTGTGTTACAGTTTATAAGAAATCACGATGCGAAAAATGGCTTTAGCAAGTGTGAAGAAAAGGTTAACTGAATCAGAATATCTTCCTGGTTCAGAATGGGCCATGGTTTATGGGCATGTTGCAAAGGATTGCGTTGGTTTAGGAAAGTGTTTGTGGGACCCATTGATCACGTTCTAGAGTTGCGATTTTATCAAGTCAGAGAATTCAAACAAAAGCAATTTGTTTATTCGAGGATCAGTTGTGGGGAAAATTTGAATGCGGAGATATGAGCATTGGAGCTTGAGCAAAGTTTAGATAGTTGTGACTGGTAAAGTGAGTGATCAGGTTTTCTGAATGTTACACCCAATAAGGATGTCATGCGATGTGGGAAGAAGGGCAAGTGAGCTCGAGGAGTATTGGCCTGTTTGAGACTATCAGTTGTATTGATCCTGTGTTCTTTAAGTTAGTTTTCCACCAGAATGGTCAGGTGTTCATCCGGTCTTCCATGGTTTTATGTTGAAGAAGTACCATTCTGATGGTTCCTATATGATTCGTTGGGTTTTAGTTTTGTTCAATGAGAATCTTTCCTATAAGGAGAAGTCTGTTATGCATTCTAGACATCCTATTGTTGCAGACTCAAGTATCTTTTCCTCGTTCTCTTCTTTATCGCTTGAGGACGTGCAATGGTTTAATTGGTATCTAATGTGTTATTGCTTTTTGATGCTTTTGACCTTTCCTGAGCTTGTTTAGCCCACATTTGACCCACGGGGACAGGTAGCACCATTCCCTAGGCATTTGGGTGACTCTTGCCATGACTTTTAGAAAAATTGGCTTTTAAATGAAAATCGTTTGACTCAAGTTGGCTTTTAGGTAAGCGGACCTTTTTTGAAAGTCCATCGATTTTGAGAGGTCCGGATGATCATTTGTGACTGATTGGTAGGTTGGTTCGGTTCTCAATGCACTCGGGTGTGTTTTGGGGATTGACTGGTCAACGAGACCCCTGTTGGGAAATTCGAGGCCACAGGCGAGTTTGTAGCGCGTCTTTATGTATATCTACATATCTGGTTTATATATATAGGGCCTGGGGTGATAATCGAATTTCAGAATGCGTTTGTGGTACTTGAATTAATTTTGGTTTCTGGTGTACCGCAATAACGACACCAGTGCTACAATAGCTGCACCGCTATAGCGGTGGCCACGCCACAAAAGCGGCTAAGTGCATTTCTAGGTAACCACTATAGCAGTGGGGTGAGCGTTGAAGCGGGACCGTCATAGCGGTCCTGTGATTTCAGAAGCGGGTGACGGGCAATATCTTCATATAATGGCATAATAAAACCCCAGCCCTTCTGTCATTATTCTATTCTCATATAACCTTAAGCTTTGGAGGTAAATTTCAGGATTTTGTAACGACCCGCTTGGTCGTTATAGTCTTTCCAGCATTTTCAACCCTTTCTCGAGCTTGATAAGCTCACTTTTGACCTGAGGGGATCGTTGACACGCTTCCCGAGGTGTTTAGATTTGATTCGGGAGACTTTTGGTGAAATTTACGCTTAGAGCGAAAAAGAGTTAACTCAACGTTGACTTTTGGGTAAACAAACCTTTTTCAAAAATCCGTCAATTTCGAGAGGTCCAGATGGTCTTTTAGAACTTGTGTGTATATCTGGTTCAGTTCCCAATGCACTCCAGTGCATTTTGAAACTAAGGTTGGAAAGTTAAAATTGAGGTATCGGGGGTTGACTCGATCAACGAGACCTCCGTTGGGAATTTCGAGGCCACGATCATAGCATATTTTTATGTGTGTCTGTGTGTGTGATTTGTGAGCAGATGGCCTCGGGTATTAGTCAAGATTTCAGATTGAGATTATGTTTATTTCGAGAAATATCTGTACTAGTGTCCACCCTAGCGGCACCATTACCGCCAGAGTAGTGGTATTGGCTGCTGTGGCGGCCTAATGCTTTTGTGGCTCGACCGTCTCGGCGGTCTGAGTGGACGTCAGGGCAGTACCGCCGTAGCGGTCCCGCTGCCGCGGTATCGGTATCGAGCCTATTATATTCATTAAGTGTGTGTTAAAAGCCCTTAGTCTCTCATTTATTACTATTCCAAAAATTGAGCTTTTGGGAGAAATTCTAGAGGATTCTTAGAGAGGATTCTTGGTGGTAAGTCCTTCTAATCTCTATGCTATTCAACTATCCCTATCATCTTAGAATCCCTTTTCTTTGATAGTTCTTTAAGTATTGGAAGATTAAAAGTGGGTTTAATGAATATTCCTTCTAGGCTTCTAAATCATGAATTGTTGATTGGGTTAACTTCTTTAAGCATTGAATTGATGATTAGAACCCTTATTTCATAACTTCTTCCTGATTAGAGGCTAATTTGTGGATTTAGAAGTTAGGGTTTATACCCAAATTTCGGGGGTTTTGCCAAGAATTCGAATTAGAGTAAATTGTTGATTATTCTAGCGTGCTATTGATGGGAATTGATCACCTAGAGGTTTAATTTCATGTTAGGACTTTTAGATTCCTAATTTCACCCTTCATGTTCATAAATCTCATTCCATAAGTTAGGGAATTGGGTCTTGATAGAAGTAGGGCTGGTTTTGGCTTTCTTCTTGATTCTAATTCCATGATTCGAATATGCTTAGACTTTCTTAATATCGAGGCTCAGTGAAAAGGAAAGGCTAAGGAGTGATTGTTGGTGTTATTGTTGTTCGACCTTCCAGGTAGGTTGTGGCTTACCTTATGGTGAGACTTCATTTAGCGAAGCATATATTTATATCATATTGTCGGAGAAAGCATGTAAACCTTCGGGTATGAAGTTGGGTTGGATGTTGTCTTAGGTTCGGCCCAGTTGTGTGATTAGGGTTAGCCACCCCGTTGTGTTATGATTTTATTTGTTCTATTGTTGTTGGTTCGATGCCACTTGATAATAGTAGATAGTGGAGACTATTGATACATCTTGATCATGATATTTTAGTATCTTACTTGTTGACGTTTGCTACGAGGATAGTGTTCTATATCACTTGTGTAGTCTTTCCATGATATTGTTAGCGTACTCGTTCTTGGTACATGTGATATTTGATCTGATCATTGATGTTAAACTCATACATTGCATGCATTCTCATCCTTCATGATATATTATTGATACATTGATGATACTTGAGGAAACACTGTGATGAGCTAGGCTCAGTTTGGATGAGAGTGACGTGACGTCCGATATCCGATGGCTGTCTCGAAATCGTGGCTGTGTGGTAGTGGTATCCAGGTTGTCGCCGGACCGTGAGGTACATGGACTCTACAGGTCCCCCATGGGTCGTGCTGATAAAGATCCGCCTTGAGCAAAGAGTCGAAGTCTCATTATCGTTGGGCAAAGATACGGAACAAGTGGTACATGGACTTCGCGGGTCCCCCATGGGTTGTGCTACCGAGATGTCGATACTTCCGTCCGGAGTATATGCGTACACAGCATTGCATTGCATTTGCATTCATACATTGTTGCATTGCATTTCACTATGGCTTATATTGTGATGATCTGGTGATTTACTTGTGTTATTAGGATTCGTATTGGATATATTGAGACTTGGCACATTTGGTTTAAGTGCTACAACCTTGGTGATGACGTGTACTTGATTCTAGCTTGTGTGTGATTTATACTTGTCGATTATCTGCTTATCTTACTTTATTCTCTGGATTATGTTAGCTAAACTTAGTCGACCTATGATACCTACTAGTACTGTAGTTTTGTACTGGCCAACACTTGCTGCATTCTTTTATGAATGCAGAATTCCAGGTTAGATCTACTTCTGTTTCTCGTGGGTGATAGTCGCTCCGAGATTTACTTAGAGTCTACAGTGTGAGCACAAGATGTCCGCTGCCTTGAAGTTTCTTCTTTATTTATGTCTTATTTTCCATTCTGAAACATATTCAGACTTGATGTATTATTGATATTCCAGACTTGTATATCTCTAGTTAGATGCTCTTGTAGGGATTAGACCAGACTCTGGGGTGTATTTCCTTGTTTCCGCACTGTTTCTATATTATTATCGTCAGACTTATGTGATTTATTCTCTTCCGCTTATTGAATTATTTATTTACATTTTTTTACCATCGTTGGGTTGAGGGTTCGCTTACCGAGGTGAAAAAGATAAGTGCCCGCATGACTTAGCTAAATTGAGTCGTGATAGGTTTTGGGGCAGATTCTTCATCAACGTAATTCTCTTGGTCTTAGATTCCACAAATTATTATTCCTAATCATGTTCTAATACTAGAAATCTATAGAATCAAAGAGGGATTAAATGGGTTTTCATGAAAGTTTTTTAAAGAGGGGTTTAGACTTCCTAAGTTGATTATGTTGATGAAATTGGCTAAGATAATCATAGAATCTTATGTATTCAATGTTTTTAAGCATGTAGCATCCATTATTAGAGATTAATTATTGTATTGAAAAGTTAAGGTTTATACCCAAATTTGGGGGTTTGGCCAAGAACCCGAATTTAAGTAATTTATTAGTTCTCCTTGCTTATAGTTGACGGGAAATGATCACCTAGAATATTAATTTCATGTTTAGACCCATAGATTTCTTATTCCATCTTTCTAATTCATAAACCTCATTCCATAGGTTGGGATTTGGGTCTCGAATAGAAGTAAGGTTTGAATGATGTTTCTTCTTGATTCTAATTTCATGATTCGGATATGTTTAGACTTCCATTATATCGAGACTCAAAGGAAGGGAAAGACTAAGGTTTGATTATTAGAGGCTTTCTTTGTTCGGCTCTCCAGGTAGGTTATGGTTTACCTTATGATGAGACTTGGATTAGCGAAGAGTATGTTTAGATGACATTGTCGAAGAATGCATTTAAACCTTCGGGTATTAAGTTGGGTTGGAAATTGTCTTAGTTTCGGCCGTGTTGTATGATTTGGGGGCTAGCCACCTCGTTGTGTTGTTGGCTTATCTCGATCTATTCTTGATTTGCTTTTTGCCACGTTGAGACATTAGGTACTTGTGACTAGTAATATATCATGACTATGATATTGTGGAATTTTACTTAATTGATATTGAGATAGGATTGTGATTTCATTGTGGCTTCTTGTGTTGCCTTATTATTAATATTACTTGTGTGCCCTTTATGGTACTGTTTTGAATTGAATTGGTTGTTGATTCCGAGAGGCCCGGGTGATCATTTGTGACTGATTGGTGGGTTTGGTTCAGTTCCCAATGCACTTAGGTGTGTTTTGGGACTAGTGTTGGGAAGTTGGTTTTAGGGTTTTGGGGGTTAACTTTGTCAACGAGACTCCCGTTGGGAAATTTGAGGCCACGGGCGAGTTTGTAGCCCGTCTTTATGTATATCTACATATCTGGTTTGTGTGTGTAGGGCCCGGGATGATAATCCAATTTCATAATGAATTTGTGGTACTTGAATTAATTCTGGTTTTTGGTGTACAGCAATAACGGCACCAGTACCGCAATAGCTGCACTGCTATAGCGGTGGCCATGACGCAAAAGTGGCTTAGTGCATTTCTAAGTAACCGCTGTAGCGGTGGGGTGAGCGCTGAAACGGGACCTCCATAGCGGTCCCGTAATCGCAGAAGTGGTTGACGAGCAATTTCTTCATTTAATGGCTTAATAAAACCCCAACCCTTATGCCATTATTCTATTCTCATAACCTTAAGCTTTGGAGGCGAATTTAAGGGTTTTGTAATGACCCGCTTGGTCATTATAGTCTTTCTGGCACTTTCAACCCTTTCCTGAGCTTGGTTATCTCACTTTTTACCCGAGGGGATTATTGACACGCTTCCCGAGGTGTTTAGATTTGATTCAGGTGACCTTTTGTGAAATTTGGGCTTAAAGCGAAAAAGAGCTGACTCAAAGTTCACTGGGTAAATGAACCTTTTTCAAAAATCTATCGATTTCGAGATGTCCGAATGGTCTTTTAGAACTTGTTTGTATACCTGGTTCAATTCCCAATGCACTTCGGTGCATTTTGGGACTTGAGTTGGGAAGTTAAAATGACATATCGGGGGTTGACTTGGTCAAAGAGACCTCCGTTGGGAATTTCAAGGCCACGAGTACGTTCGTAGCGTGTTTTTATGTGTGTTTGTGTTTGTGGTTTGTGAGCAGATGGCCTCGGGTATTAGTCGGGTTTTTGGATTAAGATTGTGTTTATTGCGAGAAAAATCTGTACTGGTGTCCACCCTGACGGCATCATTACCGGCATAGCGGTACCGCCAGAACGGCGATATTAGCCGTTATGGCTGCCCAATGCTTTTGTGGCTCAACCGTCTCGGCAGTCTGAGTGGACGTCGCTGCCTCCGTATCGGTATGGAGCCTGTTATATTCATTAAGTGTATATTAAAAGCCCTTAGTCTTTCACTTATTACTATTCCGAAAATTGAGCTTTTGGCAGAAATTCTAGACGATTCTTGGAGAAGATTCTTGGTGGTAAGTCCATCTAATCTCTTTGCTATTCCACTATCCCTATCATCTTAGAATCCCTTTTCCTTGATAGTTCTTTAAGTAATGGAAGATTAAAAGTGGGTTTAACGAATACTTCTTCCAGGCTTCTAAATCATGAATTTTTTATTGGGTTAACATCTTTAAGCATTAAATTGATGATTAGAACCCTTATTTCATAACATCTTCCTGATTAGAGGCTAATTTGTGGATTTAGAAGTTAGGGTTCACACCCAAATTTGGGGGTTTTGCCTAAAATTTGAATTAGAGTAAATTGTTGATTATTCTAGCTTGCTATTGATGGGAATTGATCACCTAGAGGTTTAATTCATGTTGGGACCTTTAGATTCCTTATTTCACCCTTCATGTTCATAAACCATATTCTATAGGTTGGGAAATTGGGTCTTGATAGAAGTAGGGCTGGTTTTGGCTTTCTTCTTGATCCTAATTCTATGATTCAAATACGCTTAGACTTTCTTGATCTTGAGGCACAACAAAAAGAAAAGGCTAAGGAGTGATTGTTGGTGCTATTATTGTTCGGCCTTCCAGGTAGGTTATGCCTTACCCTATGGTGAGACTTCATTTAGTGAAGCATATATTTAGATCATATTGTCAGAGAAAGCATGTAAACCTTTAGGTATGAAGTTAGGTTGGATATTGTCTTAGGTTCGGCCCTGTTGTGTGATTGGGGTTAGCCATCCCGTTGTGTTGTGATTTGATTTGTTCTATTGTTGTTGGTTCGATACCACTTGATGATAGTAGATATTGAAAACTATTGATACAACTTGATCATGATATTGTGGTATCTTACTTGTTGACTTATGATACGAGGATAGTATTCTATATGACTTGTGTAGTCTTTTCATGATATCGTTAGCGTGCCCGTGCTTGGTACTTGTGATATTTGATCTGATCTATTTGATCTGATCATTGATGTTGAAATCATACATTGCACGCATTATCATCCTTCATAATATACTGTTGATACATTGATGATACTTGAGGAAACACTATGATGAGCTTGGCTCAGTTTGGATGAGAGTGACGTGAGGTCCGATATCCGGTGGTTGTCCCAGAACCGTGGCTGTGTAGTAGCGGTATCCAGGTTGTCGCCAGACCGTGAGGTACATGGACTCCTCGGGTCCCCTATGGGTTGTGCTAATAAAGATCCTCCGTGAGCAAAGAGCCGGAGTCTCGTTATCGTTCGACAAAGATCTAGACAAGTGCTACATGGACTTCGCGGGTCCCCCATGGGTTGTGCTACCGAGACGTCAATACTTCCGTCCAGAGTACATGTGTACACAGCATTACATTGCATTTGCATTCAGACATTATTGGATTGCATTGCACTATGGATTATATTGTGATGATCTGGTGATTTACTTGTGTTACTTGGATTCGGATTGGATATATTGAGATTGGCACATTTGGGTTTAGGTACTTGGATTCGGATTGGATATATTGAGATTGGCACATTTGGTTTTAGGTGCTACAACCTAGGTGATGACGTGAACTTTATTTTGGCTTGTGTTTGATGTATACTTGTTGATTTATCTGTTTATCTTACTTTATTGGCTGGATTATGTTAGCTAAACTTAGTCGGCCTATGATACCTACCGATCTTGTGGTTTTGTATCGATCAAGAGTACTTCTTTGCATTCTTTTATGAATGCAGAATTCTAGTTGGATCTCTTTTCTCGTGGCCGATAGTCGCTCCGAGATTTGCTTAGAGTCTACAGGGTGAGCACGAATCGTCCGCTGCCTTGAAGATTCTTCTTTATTTATGTCTTATTTTCCATTCTGAGACATATTCAGACTTGATGTATTATTGATATTCCAGACTTGTATATCTATAGTTAGATGCTCTTGTAGGGATTAGACCAGACTCTGGGGTGTATTTCCTTGTTTCTGCACTGTTTCTATATTATTATCGTCAGACTTACGTGATTTATTCTCTTTCGCTTATTGAATTATTTATTTACATTTTTTACTATCGTTGGGTTGAGGGTTCGCTTATCGAGGTGAAAAAGGTAAATGCCCGCACGACTTAGCTAAATTGGGTCGTGATAGGTTTTAGGGCAGATTCTTCATCAACGTAATTCTCTTGGTCTTAGATTCCACAAATTATTATTCCTAATCATGTTCTAATACTAGAAATCTATAGAATCAAAGAGGGATTAAATGGGTTTTCATGAAAGTTTCTTAAAGAGGGGTTTAGACTTCCTAAGTTGATTATGTTGATGAAATTGGCTAAGATAATCATACAATCTTATGTATTCAATGTTTTTAAGCATGTAGCATCCATTATTAGAGGTTAATTATTGTATTGAAAAGTTAGGGTTTATACCCAAATTTGGGGGTTTGGCCAAGAACCCGAATTTAAGTAATTTATTAGTTCTCCTTACTTATAGTTGACGAGAATTGATCACCTAGAATATTAATTTCATGTTCAGACCCATAGATTCCTTATTCCATCTTTCTAGTTCATAAACCTCATTTCATAGGTTGGGATTTGGGTCTTGAATAGAAGTAAGGTTTGAATGATGTTTCTTCTTGATTCTAATTTCATGATTCGGATATGTTTAGACTTCCATTATATCGAGACTCAAAGGAAGGGAAAGACTAAGGTTTGATTATTGGAGGCTTTGCTGTTCGGCTCTCCAGGTAGGTTATGGTTTACCTTATGGTGAGACTTCAATTAGCGAAGCGTATGTTTAGATGATATTATTGAAGAATTCATTTAAACCTTCGTGTATGAAGTTGGGTTGGAAATTGTCTTAGTTTGGGCCTTGTTGTATGATTTGGGGGCTAGTCACCGCGTTGTTTTGTTGACTTATCTCTATCTATTTACTTATTTGCTTGTTGCCACGTTGAGACATTAGGTACTTGTGACTAGTGATATATCATGACTATGATATTGCGGTATTTTACTTAATTGATATTGAGATGAGATAATGATTTCATTGTGGCTTATTGTGTAGCCTTATTATTGATATTACTTGTGTTCCCTGTATGGTATTGTTTTGGATTGAATTGGTTGTTGATATTACGTTGCATCATATTCATACTCATTTCCATGATACATTGATATTGCATGGTTATGGTACTGATGATGATAAGTGAGAGAGTGTGTCCTCCAAGGTCTCTTCCAGAGAGAGTAAAAGAAAGATGAGAGCCCATGATCCGAGGTCATCTATCGGAGCGTACTGAGTGTACGTTGCTCGAGGTTTCTTACTGGAAAAGACGAAGTGTACGTGCCCGAGGTTTCTTGCTGGGATTGAGAGAGTGCTCGGATCCGAGGTCATTTTTCGGAGCAAGTAGTACATAGACTTCGCGGGTCCCCCATGGGTTGTGCTGCCGACATGTGATGTTCCATCATCAGAGTACATGTGTACGGTGCATATGCATTGCATTCATCATACATACATTATTGCATTACATTGTACCTTTTGGTTTTCTTTGATATAGTTGTGATGTGATTGGGATAAACTTGTTCGGAATGATTATACTCAGACTTGGTGCAGTTGGGCTTAGATGCTATAATATAGGTGATGGCTTATTGTGATATGATTATGATGTACTGGTTTGGATTGATTATATTGAGACTTGGCACAGTTGGGTTTAGATGATATAACATAGGTGATGACTGGTACTGTGGATATGGATTCGTGTTGACTTGTACTTGTTTGTTTATGTGTTTATCTTGCTTTGTTGTCTTTATATACATTAGCTAGTCGTAGTCGGCCTATGATACCTACTAGTACTTGTTGTTTGTACTGATCTGCACTTGTTGCATTCTAATATGAATGCAGAGTACCAGGTGGTATCGACTTCTGCTCCTCGTGGCTGATATTCGAGGATTCTTTGATGTGAGTCTTTTAGGGTGAGCATAAGGACGTTCGCTGCCCGAAGACTCTTCCTTCTATTATGTCTTTATTTCCATCCGAAGACATGATTTTGAGAATTTTGATGTATTACTATTATTCAGACTTATGGTATTTAGTTAGATGCTCTTATATAACTAGACCAGATACTGGAATGTATTTCATTTACTTGCGCATTTTCTTATATTATTAGCATGAGACTTACATTATTCTATCTTCTTCTGCTTTATTTATGTTTTATGATTGTTGGGATAAGGGTTCGCTTACCGAGGTGAAAAAGGTAGGTGTCGCACGACTTAGTGAAAATAAGTCGTGACAAAAATTAAAATAATAAATCAGGAGACTTTCTTGAATTAATTATAATTCTAACTGGCACAAATCAACAAAAAAAAATACAACCTTTTCTTGTTCTTTATGCTCCAAGTTATTCTCTTCTAGCAACAATTCATGATGTGATCATCAGTTTCACCGTGGTTCACATTTAGTAGTGTCAATGCCACGGGACATACTCGGGTTCAATTCCAAGTTGCTACATTTCATTATCGAACCGAAATATTGAAAATCTGGCTTTTCTCTCTGTAGAAAATTAACCTAAACCCTACCCTAGCCGCCACCACTACTGGGCCGGAATGGCTGAACCAACCGGTGGACAACCTCCACCGGTTGCCCAGAATACAACGAATACTCTAATCAATACTCCACAACCCCAATTCGTTCCTACAAAATTTTCCTACCGATAACTCAAACCTCAAAACACAGACCCAAACTTATGCCAATTTATTCAAGCCGACTAGTATTGATACAACTCCTATAGAAATACCTCTAAAAAATATTACATACATCAATGGGGAACTGTACATTGCTTGGAAGTCTAATGAGATACAACAGATGATAGTGAAAGAGAAATTATAATATGCACTGATTGGTAAGTTTTCCTATGATAATATTGATATTAAAGAACTTAGGAAGGCAATTCCAACACAATGTGGAATTAAAGGTGTGCCAATCATAGGTTTGCTTGATGAAAGACATATTCTGATCCAACTGAATTTTCTTGGAGATTATGTTAGAATGATGTCTACCCCTACATACTACCTAAAAGTGCATTACAGGTATTGCCAAATGAGGCCTCTCATATGGGATCAGTGGTTCAATCCTAAAGAAGAAACTTCTAGGGATGTAGCTTGTATAAGTTTCCCTGAACTGCCTCCAAACTTCTTTGCTAAAGAAACTGTGTTTTCCATGGCAACATCAGTTGGAAAACCTTTAACTGTTGATCTGGCCACAACAAACAAAACAAGGCCAAGCTTTGCAAGAGTCAAAGTTGAGGTTGATTTTTTAGCAAAACTTCCAAAGAGAATAAACATTCTTTGAGGAGGATGAATCAGAAATATTAAAATCAAAATGGGTAAGGATTAATTATGATTACTTACCAAAATATTGCAAACATTGTAAGCTGCAAGGTCATGAGGAGGTGGAAGGTAGAGTGCTTAATCTCGAACTAGCAAAACAATTTAGAGAAGAATTAAGGAAAGAAAATGCAAAAGTTGTTGCTACAGAAACATAAAATAAAGAAGTCAATCAAGGTAGAAGGGGCTGGTACAATAATTATAAACAAGAATGGATGCAAAGAAGGAGCATATACAAGAAGGATAAATCAGGTGTTATTATTGGGGAAGTTAGTCCAGTACAAAAGAACAAGGAGGGGACCATGCTAACTACCAATGCATTTGCAGCACTTGAAGAGGTCTCAGAGAATCAGAACAATGATGTGCAGCAAGAACAGGTGCCTCATGAAGATACTAGAACATGGATTGAGAAGAGGTTTTATGATTCCAAAAGCCCTGCAAATGTCACGACCCAAACTAATGGACCGTAACAAGTGCCCGACCATTACTGGTCAAGCACTCCGATGCCTGCATTTATTTCTCACTAACCATCCTGGGCCCGCACACCACCTGTATCAGAGCTGTACTGTCTCCCGGACAATCAACATAAGAGATACCATATCGAAAACTCACGACGTATCTACGTATACACGTACGTCTTGAGGAGAAACGGCGCAAGCCGATTAGACGTATACGTATCAATATCTTGTGCAACAAAATGAGCGTCGATGAGGCAGCCATAACATCGTAGCTACATATCATTGTTTACGGAGACCTCTGCTGGAAGCGCCAGACGCCAGAAGGTCGGGACAAGGCCTGCCATACCCGTATATGTACATAACGAGAATAGCATACCAAAGAGTACTGCGACTGGGATCGTGGAGCGTGCAGAGCTGGCGGGGGAGGTCACACTCTGTGAATCATCGGGATGGCTATCTGATCCTGCGGGCATGAACGTAGCATCCACAAGAAGGGACATCAGTACGAGTAATGTACCGAGTATGTAAGGCATGAATAATAACATAGTAAGGGATGTAAAACGCTGACTAAAAAAGCAAGGAAATTGAGCATAGGTAGATAAAAAAGAAATTTTTGTACATAGAGGCCTCTTGGGGCGGATTCCATGCATGTTAGTTTTTTTGAAAAACTTTTTTTGGCGTAAACAAAAATAGCAAGGAACGTCGCCCGCCCTTTTAAAACCAAATATGTCCCCGTCCGGGCATCCCGCCCCCGGGATGATATCATATTACCCCAAACGACGGGGTGGCCAGCTTTCTACGCCCCCCCTTTTTCCCCCATATTCCCTTATACATATACATAAAATCATAAAAAGGAAGCGGGAGAGCCCAAGGAAAGTTATGTCTCTATGGGAGGACGAAGGTCGGAAACCCTGGGATTATTTTATGGAATGATCATCATTGTTTGTCCCCCCTTTTTAAGGAACAATTAAAAAAGGGGAGACTATAAATGAAGAATAACATCGAGAAAAAACATTGAAAAGATCATAAATCTCATAAGGCGCCAATTCATATCGGGCTTTAAAAATAAAGTCATCCCCATGAAAAAATTTGAGAAATCAATAAATAGCTTAACATTCCTTTTCCACATTGAAACCAAAAATTTTGGAACCTTTAAACATGAAATCGTTCTCATCATAGTCATCTTAGAAAATATTCTCATCTTTGGCATCATTGTCATCAGATATAAACATGTCCTCATTGTTGTCATAAGAGCTTAAAAAATCATAAACCTTTTTTTTTTTAAAAAATACGGACATTTTGGAAAACTTTTTAGGGGTTTTTTCCAAAGGAATCATCCCTTTTGGAATCATAGATCTCAATTTTTAAAAACAAAGAAGTTAGGAAGCATTTATGAAATCGTAACAGAGGATTCATCCCCTTTAAAAAAAAGGGGACGACCCTTTAAACCCAAATTGTTCAACCCCCTATTAGCTAGCTTTATTCGCCCAAACTCCCCAAGTCACTTTTAAAGAGGATTTACACAAACTTTAAAAAGCCCTTTTTTGTTCCAAGTTTCAAATAAAACCTTTTTCCGTATTTTGCCAAAAATCGGGAAACATCTCCCCCTTTTAAAACCCCAAAAACTCTCAATTAACAACCAAAACAACAACAATCATACCCCTTTAAAACCCAATCTTTTTCCCCAATACCAAAATACCTCATAAATATCCCATATGGTGTTTGTCCCATATTTCCATCACAGAATCATTTTATAACAATTTTTTAGCTTCTTCTCTATAAATAAACCAAGATTAACATTAATAGCAGGAGATTCATACCTTTCTCTCGATAATATTGCCATATCTTCACTTCTCCACCCAAAAACAAGCCAAACAAGTTTATACACAATTTTGAAATTGCCCTATAGGCCCCAAAAAAATTGGGGAATTATACCAGTTTTGGGAAAAGTTGAAAAATTTTAATGTTTGGGGGGTTTTTTCGGGGGAAAATTTGAGGGTTTTTTGGGGTCTTGGGCGGAAAAAGAGGGGCCCCCCTTTTTGACGGTCCGGGGAGAACCCGGAGACTTAAAAAATTGCACGCGATCGCCCTTTTCCACGTGGCACGTTCGCGGCCCAGGGCCCGGGGCCGGCCCACGCGTTTCCGGGGGTTTTTTCGCCCGGCAACCCATCTTAAAAAGGGGCCTTTTTGGTTTTTGCCCCACATGGGAGCCCACGACCTATGGTTGGAAAGATATTTCAATTATCTACAACTTTTATTCTTAGTGTTTTTTTAAATTCAAAACTTATAAAGACATTTTGGCCCCTTAAATTTGGGTCTGAAAACATTTACTTAAATCTTTCCCCCTTTAAAAAGGGTTATGTCCCTTTTCGGCAAGATTTCTTCTTAAGACTTGATCAACTTCCCATGTACTACTTATAATTCTTATGTCCTTTATAAAAATTCCGGGGGCCCACCGTTTCCGAAGAGGGCTTTTTTTAACCAACGGACCCCTAGGAACCCAATTTCAATATGGGTTTTTGAAAAAATTAAAATATTATATATATATATATATATATATATATATATATATTCTTTAACTTAGATCACCTAATCTTCATCCCTTTTAAACCTTGTATAACTTTTCTCTTCCGGGGGTCCCACCTTTGTCACATTCTTGGGAAAAAAATTTTTTGGGGTAACATCCCCCCCAGAAACATTTGTCCCGAATGTTGTAGTTTGTAAACCCCAAAACATCATCTTTTATTCTTAGGGGCAAAATTATTTTTCCTTTGGGGCCGGGTTCCCTTTGTTAAAAAATTTTAACTTGGGTTTTTTCTTTCTTATTCTTCCTTAGCCCTTTTTTTTTGCCTTCTCCTTGTTCTTTTTTTGTCCTCGTGCCAGATCGAAAATTAACTAGCATCCGCCCCTTGTCCTTTCTCCATTATTGTAGTCTTGACTTGCTTGCAAAACTATTCATCGTCCTCCCCCACATTTTCCCCGTTTTTTTTTTTCCCCTTTTTGGGGACCCCTCCTTTCTCTATACGGCCCTTTTTTTTTTTCGTTTAATTTCCCCGGGACTATCTTAGCTATCCCTTTTTTTTATTAGTTGATTTTTGGGAAAAACACTGGAGGGGTCCTTGGTTTTGTTAGTCGGGGCCCCTTTTTTTATATTCCTTGTTTTTTCTTATTCCCTTTTATTAAATGTCTATCCAATATGACTTTGCCACTGTGAGCATAATGGTTATGTTCCCTTTAAAATATTTCCCCCCGGGTTTCTTTTTCCAAAAAACCCTTTATATCAATATTCGAGGGAAGTATATACATAATAGTTTTTCCCTTTTTCTATCCTTCTGATATTTACAAAATTGCCAACTCTATTCCAAGGGGTTAAATAATTTTTTGCTTTACAAAATTTTTTGCCCCCCCAAATTGTTCCATTAACCCCTTTTTTCCTTAAATCTCCAATCGCCTGAACATAGGACTACGGCAAAAACCCATTCCATTACGACTCTCTTTTTAAAGTAAATATATTTGACTTCGATTCCCTTTTCCGCGATCACTTGTTTCGTTATTTCTTGTTAGCTTTTTTGGTTTGGGGGGCCCCCCCAAATAATTAGACAAACTCTACTTGATGGGTTTATATAATTCCAAATACATTCCCATTTCCCGGGGGAATTAGTGATCCCTGGATGTTTTTTAATATCCTTTAACCTTTTTTTTCCATTCATAAGAAACGGGGTTTTTCCCCTTTTTCGAAAAAATTTCAAAAAAACCAACAACCTTGCTTTTGTTACAATTGTCATCCCATCCGGCGGTAAAATTCCCTTTATGAACTTAGCTTGTAGACCTTTCTTTCCCTTTTTTATTCAGCCCCTTTTTTGATTTGTTTTTCCTCTTTTTTTCCCATGTCTACCCCCATGGTACGCTTTTAATTCGTTTCCCCCCTTTGATACCTTTCCCATATGCCAATACGCCCGAACTCGGCCCCCGCTAATAAATTTTCCGGGGGCTTGAAATGTCATAATTCCTTTCAAGTCTAATATGCTCTTCCCCCTTTATAAAGGAGGTCCCTTTTAAAATAGCCTTTTTATCCATCATTTTTAATAATCATCTATCACCCTTTACGGTTTTTTGGGTCGAAGTTCCCTTTATCCTAAACGTAGCGCTTATACATTACGAAACCATTTTTCCCGGGCCCTTTTTAAAGGCCCCCCTAATTAACAAAATTAAGAGGGCATTTAAACCTAAAAATTCCCCCCCGGGGACAAATTCGCTTTTTTTTATCCCTCGTCTTCCTCCACAACTATTATTATTGAAATATTTCTTTCCCTTTCTCTTTACGTCGACAATATATCTTTTAGGGTTAATATGCCTTTCACCTTTCCACTTCCGCTACCCCCTTTTTTTTTACCAGCTCCATTTCAAAACCTTTTCTGGGGTTTGTAACATCCCCATCTAGCGAGTAGTTCTCCCAAAGTTCCACCATTTTTCTTGTGCGGGAAAAACCCTTCCCTATATTCCTTTTTCTTTTCTTCTTCTCGACACCAAGGCTACTCCTACTCGAATGCTTCCCCAATTTTTC
>NC_081353.1:57244947-57278400 GCF_029784015.1 Lycium ferocissimum | reverse complement strand
CATTTTCTCTTGGCCATTGATCAATTTACTTGCTTTCTAGATTACATTTTATATTTTCGTATTTTATCAAAACCATATTTAAAAACCACCATTGATGCATTCAGCCTAGCTGTTGTTGGTGATAATTCTTAATCTGCTTAAACGTCTACATATTGTTCTCTGTGGGAATATGGTGTGAAAAGGTTACTAAACTCGTAGAATGCTTAATTTAGGTCTAATGTCTTAATCGATGATGTTTGTAAAAGTTGGTTGTTTATGACTAATAGCTAACTACTTGCTTTGGATTGTAATTTATGGTAAAAGAAACCAAGGTTGTGCCCCCATTAGATAAGGTGTATGATCATGGGTATCGATCTTGATATACTTCTAATGGATCATTATATGAATGCACTTAACCTCTATATGAATCTCTACTATTTCCCAATAAATAAAGATTATCTCTTTCTACGATTTTCCCAAATATAAGAAAGTAACCACGAAGAACGGTTAATTATGTCAAGTAAATTTGTCTTATTCCTAAGTGAATCTATTAAATAAAGTTTAAAGCTTTGAGTCCTTGTTATTTATTTTTATCAACCCTAATTATTTTTCCATATAAATCAAGGTCTATGGCTTTATTCAATGTTTGCAACCATTAATTATGAATGAAGAATAAATAAACCCTAATAATCCATTATGTGTATATCAATCACAAAACACGCATCGTTTGGGTTGACAACCCTTGTAAGGAAATTTAGCTACTCATAGATGAAGACGAACAATAAGAAATAATTGATATCATAATGCTTACGAATGATTGCTTGGAATTGAAGAGAAATTAATTGCAATTGTTTGTAATCCCAAAAGACTTCAAAAACTATGAGTATTTAGTGCTAAGGAAATAAAACTGAAATCTGGTGAATTGTAGCCTACAAGAAACCTACATCAGGTATTTGTAAGAGTCTAAATCGTGCAAAATACGTTTGACAAAATTGCCCCCGACGGACCAATGTACGAGGGTTAATGGTCTCTGTATAATCCTCTTTAGTCGCCAGATATACTTTCCACTTTTACGGACCGTAAATATTATACGGTCCGTGCAACTGGTCCGTAAAATCTTCTTCCCTATGAGACTTTGCTGGAACCAATCTACGGTGGGATCTACAGACCGTAAATAATGTACGGTTCTTATTTCTGCCTTAACCTCCTCCTTCAGGTCCGATGCCTTTCTGTTATGCATCTATGGTAGTATTGATGGACCGAAAATATTATACAGTCCATATATTGCTCCGTACAAGTTAGGCTTTAGTTATTATTCTTTCTTTGAACATCTTTTTAAACCATTTTCCACGGCTTGCTCCAAAATACGTTAAATATCTGCAACATATCATAAACACATCAAAAAGACCAAGACTTGCTCAAAAATAAGTAACACTTATAGCCAAAAAGCATCGATTGTGCCATAATTTCACGGCACATCAGCCATTCCTTGATTCCTTTGTAATTGTGTTTATTGATGGCATCTTGGTGTATTCCAAGAGTAGAGAGAAGCATGAGAGCTATCTCTGTACTGTTCTTGGGTTGTTGAAGAAACATAGCCTGTTTGCTAAGTTTTCTAAGTGTGAGTTCTGGTTGGTGTTTGTCGCATTCTTGGGCCATGTTGTGTCTAAGGATAGGATTATGGTTGATCCACAAAGATCGAGGCGGCGAGGAGGGGCGAGGCCCACCAGCCATCGAGATTCGTAGTTTTGTGGGTTTGGCCAGCTATTACCGTCGCTTTGTGAAGGGTTTTGCGGCGATTGCGTCATCCTTGACTAGATTGACTCAGAAGGATGTTACCTTCCAGTGGACGGATGATTGTGAGGAGAGCTTTCAAAAGCTCAAGCTCCTTTTGACTACAACCTCGATCTTAGCATTACTCGTAGAGGGTAAGGATTTCGCCGTCTATTGTGATGCCTCCCGTATGGGCTTGAGTGTTGTGTTGATACAGGAGGGTAGAGTGATAGCTTATGCTTCCCGTCAGTTGAAGGTTCATAAGAAGAATTACCCTACCCATGATTTGGAGTTGTTGGCCGTGGTCTTCGCTTTGAAGATTTGGAGGCATTATTTGTACGGTGTTCTTATGAGGTTTTCACCGATCACCACAATCTTAAGCATGTCTTTACCCAGAGAGATCTTAATTCCAGGCAGCGCCGATGGATGGAGCTTCTGAAGGACTATGATATCTCTATTCTGTATCATCCCAGAAAAGCCAATGTGGTGGCTGATGCCTTAAGTCGCAAGGCAGTGAGTATGGGGAGTTTAGCTCGATTAATTGTTTTCGAGCATTCGTTGGCCATGGAGGTTCAGACTCTGGCCAACAATTTCATCCGTCTTGATCTTTCAGCCCTGGGCTGGATTTTGGCTTATATAGAGGCGAGGTCATCTTTATTGGAATAGATCAGGACTCATCAGTTTGAGCATGCTCAGTTGAGCAAGATCCGAGATAGAGCTTTGAGATGTGAGGCCAAGGAGGTCGTGATTGATTCTGAGGGCATTCTGAGGATTAAAGGAGGCATGTGCATTCCTCGTGTTGGTGATCTGATTAAGTTGATCTTATCTGAGGCTCATAGCTCTCGCTATTCTATTTATCCGGGGGCGACGAAGATGTACCGTGACTTGAGATAGCACTATTGGTGGCGTCGGATGAAGAGAGATATAGTTGATTTCATGGCTAAGTGTGAAAATTTTTAGCAAGTGAAGTATGAGCACCAGCGACCCGGTAGGGGTGCTTCAGAGGATGCCCATTCCCGAATGGAAGTGGGAGAGGATTACCGAAGATTTTTGTCCGTCTTCCGAAGACCCTTGGCAAGTTTGATTCTATTTGGGTGATAGTTGACCGGTTGACTAAGTCCGCTCACTTTGTTCCAGTTCAGGTTTCCTATACCGCAGAGAAGTTATCCAAGATGTATATTCGGGATATTATGAGATTGCATGGGGTTTCTATTTCTATTGTATCTGATCAGGGTACAATTTTAACTTTTCGTTTCTGGAGGGAATTTCATAAGGAGTTGGGTACCCGATTGGATCTTTGTACAACTTTTCATCCCCAGTCCGAGCTGACCATTCAGGTGCTCGAGGATATGTTGAGAGCGTGTGCTATTGATTTTGGTGGTCATTGGGATCAACACTTACCATTAGTAGAGTTTGCGTACAACAACAATTATCATTCGAGTATTGGCATTGCGCCTTTGGAGGCCTTATATAGTAGGAGATGTAGAGCTCTGATTGGTTGGTTTGATGGATTTGAGGCTCGGCCTTGGAGCACGGATCTATTGAGAGAGTCCCTTGATAGAGTGAGTTATTCAGGCCAAGCGTTTGGCAGCTCATAGTCGGCAAAAGATATATGCGGACTAGAAGGTCCGGGATTTGAAATTTGCTATAGGTGATCAGGCTCTATTAAAGGTTTCACCCATGAAGGATGTTATGAGGTTTGGCAAGAGAGGTAAGTTGAGCCCTAGGTATATTGGTCCATTTGAGATTGTGGACTGTATCGGTGATGTAGCTTATGAGTTGGCATTGCCGCCAGGCTTGGCGAGAGTTCATCCGATTTTTCATGTTTTGATGCTGAAGAAGTACCATGCCAACGGTACCTACATTGTTCGTTGGGATTCTATATTGCTTGATGAGAATTTGACTTATCAGGAGGAGCCTATCGCGATCTTGGATAGGCAGGTTCGAAAGTTGAGGTCGAAAGAGATTGCTTCGGCGAATGTGCAATGAAAGCACCGTCCTGTTGAGGAGGCTACTTGGGAGCCGAGTCCTTCATTCGTAGCCGATATCCTCAGTTGTTTACTGATTCAGGTATTTCCCGGCTTTTTTCTTTCCTTCGCTCAAGGACAAGTGACAGTTCAACTGGTATCTGATGTAACGACCCGTTTAGTCATTATGGCCTTTTTGGTATTTTCGCTCTTTCCAGAGCATTGATTAGCTCATTTTGACCTTAGGGGATAGTGGGCATGCTTTTCGAGGTGTCTAGACCGGATTCGGGCAACTTTTGTGAAATATAGTCTTAAAGTGAAAAATGGCTGACCCAAAGTTGACTTTTGGGTAAATGGACCCTTTTCGGGATTTTGTCGATTCCGAGAGGTCCGGAAGATTGTTTAGAACTTGCGTGTGTATTTGGTTCGGTTCCCAATGCACTCTGATGCATTTTGGGACTTGGGTTGGGAAATTGGAATTTAGGCATCGGGGGTTGACTCGGTCAACGAGACCTCCATTGGGAATTATGAGGCCACGAGCCCGATCGTAGCATGTTTTTATGTGTGTCTATGTGTATAGTATGTAAGCAGATGGCCTCGGGAATTAGTCAGAAAATCGGATCAAATGGTGAAACTTGGCTAAGTTTCTGGTGTCTGGTGCCTGCTGGAGCGGTAGCCCTTCCGCTAGAGCGGCCAAGTGATTTTTTTGCCTTTACCGCTGAAGCGGCACCGCTGGGGCAGTCCCGGTGCCGCTAAATCAGGTGACAGGCAGTTTGTAAAATTAATGAAGTGTTAAAAGCCCTTAAACCCTCATTATTTCCCATTTCGAAATTAGAGCTTTGGGCAACAATTCTTGGAGATATTTTGGAGATATTCTTGGAGGTAAATCTTGCTTGTTCCTTTACTCTTCCTTTACACATTATCATCTTAGATTCCTCTTTCCCTTTTATAATCCCTTACTGACTGAAGTTGAACGAGGGTATTGATGAACATTTTTCCTAGGCTTATTAATGATAAAATTAATGGGGTTGATGTAGATTTTTATGAATCTAAGCTTGTTAATCATATATCTTCCATTTCTTGTGTTGAATTTCGAAATCAAAGAGTTAGGGCTTATACCCAAATTGGGGGTTTTGCTTGAAACCAGAAATTAGGCTAATCCTTGAGTTAAATCAGCAATTAGTGGTTGGGTTATGATCACCTAGTGCTTAATTTGATATTTTGCTTCCGAATGTCCCGTTTCGCCTTTGTGGGCCCGGTTATCCAATTTCTAGGGTTAGAATTGACCTAATTTGAATAGTAACAATATTAGTGTCATTCTTCATGATTTCTAATCTAGAATTCGATTATGTTTAGACTACTTTGGTTCTGATGTTCAGCAGAAAGGTAAGGCGAATGAGTGAGTTGTTGGTATTGCGGTTCAGCTATCCAGGTAGGCTATGGCTTACCCTTGGTGAGACTCTGTATAGCGAATCACATATTTAGGTTATATTGTCGGAGATAGCATGTGAACCTTCGGGTATGAAGTTGGGTTGGATATTGCCTTAGGTTGTGCCCTGTTGTATGTTGGGACTAGCCACCCCGTGGTGTTGTGTTTGATTGTTCTATTGTCTTGGCTTGATTCCATGAGTTATTGACAGATATTGGACTCTATTTATCGTCTTGATTACGATATTGTTGGCATACCCACTGTTGGTATTTGTGATTAGGATATATTGTTGGCATACCTACTATTGGTATTTGTTATTCGGATACATTGTTGGCATACCCACTGTTGGTATTTGTGATTTGGATATATTGTTGGCATACCCACTGTTGGTATTTATGATTTAGATATATTGTTGGCGTGCCCACTGTTGGTACTTGTGATATTGAGCATGATTGTTGATGTTGATACATGCATTGCACGCACTCTTATTGTCATGATACATGTTGAGATCAATGATAATTGATAAAACTCTTTTACTTGAGTGACGTGAAATGGCCTATATCCGATGTTCATTACGGAATCGTTGATTGTGTGACATGGATAATTGATGAAACTCTTTTACCTGAGTAACGTGAGATGGCCGATATCCGATGTTAGTTCCGAAATCGTTGATTGCATGGCCGATATCCGCAGTTAGTTCCGGAATCGTCGATACTGCATGGACTTCGCGGGTCCCCCAGAGTGGTGCGGTGAGAACCCCCCGTGGGCAAAGATCCGGGGTCCCGTCTGTGTGTCGAGCAAAGATTCAGGATGGGTAGCACTTAGACTTCGCGAGTCACGCTGGGCTGTGCTACCGAGATGTCGATATTTCCGTCCAGAGTACATGTGTACACAACATTTGCATGGTATTGCATTGCATTCATACACTACTGCACTGCATTGCATTATGACTTGATTTTGATATGTTTGGTGTTGTACTTGTGATGTTGGATTTGGATCGTCTATATTCAGACCTGGCACATTTGGGATTAGATGCTTTACATAGGTGATGACAGATACTTGGACTTGATTACATTGACTTATACTTGTTGGTTTATCTGCTTATCTGCTTTATTATCTAAGTTGTGTCAGCTATGCTTAGTCGGCCGATGATGCCTACCCGGATCTTCAGTTATTTTTCTCGACTGCACTTCGTTGCGTATTCTTTTATGAACGAGTACCGAGTGGACCCACTTTACGACGTGTGGGCTGATACTCGGCAAAGATTATCTTCGAGTCTCCAGAGTGAGCGTGACCGTTCGTTGCCCTGAAGACTTTTCTATCTTTATATCCTATTATATTCAGAGACATAGATACTTTATGTATTAGTATTCCAGATTTGTATTATTTCCCTTTTTAGATGCTCTTGTGTTATTCAGACTCGACCCTGGGGGTGTTATTATCATTCTGCACTATTCTACTACTTATATATATATATATATATATATATATATATATATATATATATATATATATATATATATATATATATATATATCGTGAGCCTTACGTATTTATTCTATTTCGTTACTTAATTTCATTCTTTTATGTATTTATTCATTGTTGGGTTAAGGGTTCGCTTACCGATGTGGGAAGGTAAGTGCCCGCACGGCTTATGCAAAATAGGTCGTGACAGTTATATTATGCAAGTTGGGTGTAAAAGTGATAAGTATAACTGAAGAAGGAAATATATGAACAATTTGATATAGTATATGGAAAGTGCCAACGGGACTTTATGATTGAAAATTAATAATTGGGTAACTTGCGCAATACCAAGATGGGTAATTTTAGGGCATCCTTGAATAGATGAGCTAGAGTTGATTGATATGAAGAAATCTCTACAAATGAAAGTTGAAGTCATAATTTCGAGGTAAGATTATATTTGTGGTAGTAGACTATGTCGAAGTGTCTATGATTAGATAGTATGGTTGAATGTTTTGAATATGAATGGCTTGAGAGTGTTGGTGCATGGAAAGAACCATGGATTGAAAGATTTGCTACTTTTGGATTGGGTAAAGGCTTAATAAGGTATTGCACTCAGAGATTTTATGGTTGTGAAGGGTGAAGTTCAGGGCCATAGGCCTTACGTTGGAGCGTTCGAGGTGATGAACGAGTTTCGCGAAATTACAAAGAGGAGAGTTCGACGTAATTAGATTCTTTGAAGTTTATCGTACTGGGGTGACTAGTGCGAGTTAACGGATATAAATATTTAAAGTCACAGGCTATAGTTCATCGGTACTCGGTTGACGACTTGGACAAATTTCAGCTTTTGAGGTTGGAAACGACAACACAAGGTTGAGTATTCTGGAAAAAAGGTTTAGAATTGGGCACCACATACTTATGGAAGGCTTACTGTTCATTTTATAAAGATTTGGAAATAATTCAAGTGATTATCGGTGACAGTTAGGAAATTGTGCATTTTAACCAAGTTAGGTAGTCAGGTTTGTTTATTTAAAGTCGGGGGGCTTATGGTTATATTGCCAGAAAGATTTATGGTTATTCTAATGATCCATCTCTGAAGATTTTATGGATTTCTGTTCTGGATAGAGGAATGGCGGGTTTACGCGAGCGTTGTTGGAGTTTACAAGGAGATTTGATAATATTTTGTTGATGGCATATATATATGGGAAAATTCTAATGGTCTATACGGGTACTTGGTGATGTGTCAAGGTGGTACAATGGATATAGGAAGTTTTTAGGGCTAATAAGTTGATTTTTACATATTTGGCACGGAAAGATAATCACTAGGATGATGCACACAATATTTTATTTGAAGGAATAAGAAGAATTGGACGATGAGTGTTGACTCATTATTTTCACCTTGTCGAAAAAAAACTGAGGGATTTGAAATTTGTGCAATCGACCTTGGATAAGGTCAGTTTTTGAGGAAAATGCTTGGAATTGGCTCAGTACAAGCACAAATTCTTTTCTACTTAGAGGGAGTCATGATTTAAACTTATGATGTGTGACAACATGTTTTTTAGAGGATTTTTAGTACTAAAGACGAGTTTGGAATGTGTGGAAGAAAGACAAGTAGAATCAGAGTACTTTAGGGGTACATTTTGACAATGGGTTATGGGTTCAGCTAGAAGATTGTGGCAACTATGATGATAATTGTGGAATTAGCCAACTACATTCAGAGTTATGGTTATAGTCAAAATCAAGCATTTTTAATGGACCTAGATCAAGTGTGTGAGAATCAGATTATTGAGATAAGTTAAAGGAAGATTTGGGCGGATTAAGAGAACAAGCGAAATTCTATGGACTTTGTGGTAGGATTACCATGGCCTTGGGGAAAATTTGGTGACTTTTTTGGGGTCATTGTGGACCATTTGGTTAAGTCAGCTTTTTCGTACTGGATCAGATTACTTACAACTTGGACAAACTTTACACGTCATTTTACCCTTTGACAGATGGCTAGTCCAAGTGAACTATTCAGGTCTTTGCGGATTATGTTGTGGGCTTGTATGATTACCTTGGTGGTCATTGGGATCAGTTCTTGCATTTGACTGAGTTGACTTACAATGTTAGTTACTATTTAAGCATTGAGATGACTCCATTTGAGACATTATATGGTAAGAGATGTCATTCTCTAGTTGTTTGTTCAATCCATTTGAAATTAGGCCTTGGAGTACAGACTTGTTGATGGATTCTTTGAACAAGGTCAAATTGATTCAGGAAAGGCTTGTCACAGCTCATGTAGGCAAAGGAGTTATGCCAATTGGAAAGTCCTTGATTTGGCGTTCTTGGTTGGCGAGTGGGTTTTTGTTCGAATGTTTCACCCATGAAGGGTGTGATGAGATTAAGAAAGAAGGACAAGCTGACCCCGAGGTATATTGCTCCCTTTGAGATGTTCAGCATATTGGCGAGGTGGCCTATGAGTTAGCTTTGCCACCTGGTTTATGGGTTGTTTGACCCATATTTCATATATCAATGCTAAAGAAGTACCATTCGAATGGTGCTGATGTTATTCAATGGGTTTTAGTGTTACTTGATCTAAATTTTACTTTTGAGAAAAAGTCGGTAGCCATTTTGGATAGGCAGATTCGAAAATTGAGATGCAAAGATATTGTTTAAGTGAAGGTTCAATAGAGGCATCAACCAGTCGAAGAGGCCACTTGGGTGACCGAGTCGGACATGCGGTGTGGATGTCCCCAACTTTTCGATAGCTCAGATATCTTCTTTCTCTGTACGTTCGAGGACGAACGTGTGCTTAAGTGGTGGATGATGTAACGACCCGATCGATCATTTTGAGAATCGATGCTCTATTTTCCAAGTCACATATTCCAAAATGTCACGGCCCAAGCTAGAGGGGCACGACGGGCACCTGATCGTACTAGTCAAGCACCATCTGATATACATCTGCGACATCAACATGAATATAGGTGGGCCGATAGGGCCATCATATTGTTATATCCCGTATTTTCGTACGTCAGAAAGCGTGCGAGTTAAATGACATTACTAACGGACACGGGGTTATTCCCCAAGCGTATAGGTGGTTAAAGTGATGGTACACATGTATCGTAAGGATTTGAAGTTAAACCAATCGAAGAAAATAAGTTTCGTCGAGGTTCGAAATTTATTTGAATGGAATATGGTCCAAGCTATAATATCCTATATTTTTGGACTAGAAAATTTAACCGTCCAACATGAGCAAATTTACCCGAGCTGCAGAATTCGATCATATCCAAGGATAAAAATCAAGAGCTCGGCGTATACAAGGAATGAAGTCCCAAAATTAATTAAGACGAAAAAGTGTGACGACGATGATTGAAAATAATATTTTATGTGTAGCAAATGAGGCCATGGACTATGATATATCACGTAATTATGATAATAAGTATATAAAGTGTATTAAAAATAATTGGTATTGAAGTGAATTGAGATCAAGAAATTAATTATGGTATTAATTAAGATGATATGGACAAGTGTTATTTTTTTTCCACGTGTAACCATGGAAATAAAGGGCTGTTGACTACATGTTATAAGTTGAGGTGGCAATACAAAATGATGACCATTCAAAAGGATTAGCTACTAAAGTGACATGTGTAAAGGTGATGAGAATTAAAAATTCTAACTAAATCCTTGGGAATGAATTGGGTCAACAATACACGGCTGCCTCATTTTCGTGAAGTACTATGTATTAATTTCATCTTGAAAATTTTTCATATTCAACAAAGTTTGATGGGGCAGCAACGTGAGCTTTTGTTAGAAAACAAAGTGTTTTCTTTATTTCAAGGATGAAACATGTAAATGTTTCTCAAGGCACACGTACGGTTTTTACTCTATACTTCCACCTCGTTGTTCCGTTATCGTGTTATTAAATTCGGGCTTTATTCGAAGGGAAGTAAGGTGGAAGAAGATTAGTTCTTGGCATACAAGGTAATAATTCTCCTCTCCTACATATATTTAAATTCATCCCGGTCATAGCTAAATTATGAGATGAGAACTACAAGATTAATTGCGGGAAATCGGATAAATTATTGTTGTTGTTGTGTGGGCTGATTTGAGGTATATTTTTGGGTCGTGTTGTGAATGGAAATTATTGGAGCAACTCAAGGATATTGTCGTTGTTGTCATTGATATGTATTTTGAAGGAAAGAAAAAAAAAATTGGAGAAGTGTGTTTGATAATCGTATTCGAGCTTGTCGCTCCTTATAAAATATTATGAAGTTGTTATGGTATGCATGTTGTGTTGTTGAGATTTATTTGTTGTTGGGTTGTTGTGGTGATATACCAAATTGGGAGATACTAATGATATAGGGGAGATGCTGCCCGTTACGTTTAGAATTAAGTTATCGGTGATATATACGATATACGAAAGCCTTCTTAAGTCATGTGCATATTCTTACGATTATAGGTTTGGCATATTAATTGTGGAAGTTCATGGTTGGACTGAGTTCTTGAATGACGGGATGTATGTAAAGCCTATCCCTTCTTTCTTTTGGCATGTCCTAGACGTAAGTAAGATATGACATGAGCTTCGGGGTAACTCTATTCATAAGTTCCGAGTATGATTTATGATCCTTATTCACTTCTTGATATTAAAATCCTTAATGTAGTCGAGCTATTGCCCTCGAGTCTTTTATATGATTGGGTAGTAAATGATGCATAAAGAGTTCCTATTCTTAAGGGATTCTATAATGAATAACGTCCTTAACTTTCTTAAGCCGTCTCGTATTGGTTTGATACATGACTATGACCCCTGAGACTTTCCTTAATATAGTTCGTAATGACATTTAGAGAGAACTTAATATGGCTATCATCCTGATACTCGAGCGTTGGTTAGTCTACTTAGCTATTGAGTCTCAAAAGATGATTTATATGCATATGGTTACTCACTACTCTGCTCGTGCATACTGTTATTACATCTTTCACCAAGTCCCTCACTAGAGGGCCGGGTATGGTATATATATATATTATGGTGTTATGCTGTGTTATGGTGTTATGCTGTGTTATGGTGCTATGTCGTCGCGATACGGAGCTATGCTTTTGATACGGAGTTATGCCGTGATACGAAGTTATCTGTGTTTCCGAGTATGCTGTGTTATGGCGCCAAAGACGGGTGGCGACCATGTTCGCGCAGTCCTATAATGGGCCGGATATGATATATGATACCGACATGCATGATTTGTGTTTCAAAAGCAAGCATTTTGGTATTCTCGTTATTGTACTCGTTTTCGTACTTTTGTTTCTGTTATAATCCCGTTTTTTGTATTTCATGCTTTATATACTCGGTACATATTTCGTGCCGACCCCCTTTCTTCGGGGGGGGCCGCGTTTCATGCCCGCAGGTACAGATACTCGCTTCGGTGATCCGCCAGCTTAGGATTTCCATTCAGCTGACTTGGAGTGCTCCATTGTCCCGGAGCCTAGCTTTTGGGTATAGATCCTTCCGTTGTATATATATATGTTTATCTAGGGGTACGGCGGGGCCCTGTCCCGTCATATGTTACTATTGATACTCTTAGAGGTCTGTAGACATGTGTGTGGGTTATGTATATATGTTGTCCAGCTGTGTTAGTATGACTTATATTTTGGGACGTTCCCATTCGTAGTGGCAGCCTTATCGGCTTACGTATGTTTATATGTTTTAGGATGTTGTGTGTAGTGGCAGCCTTGTCGGCTTGCGTATATATAGTTGGGGCGTTCCCACGTGTTATGCGCACTTGTCGGCTTGTGTTCCATGTTATCTCGTTGATGTTTGTAACTCTCCCAGAGACAAAGTTGCGTGATATATATATATGCGACAGTTTGAGACGACGTCTTGTTTCTTTTGTTCCTTATCATGCTAGTTTCGAATTGATTATAGTTAACAGGTGTATACGAGTGTCCAGCTCGGGTACTAGTCACGGCCTACGGGATTGGGTCGTGACACATATGATTCGTGATAAACTCATAAGGAAACATGCATGTATCAATTAATCTGAAAGACCCATCTATATGAATATGCTGGACATACTTGTTACACCTCGTACTTTCAGAGCATGAGCATGCCACGTATTTCACCATACTAATGGAGTATAAGAGACGTCCCATGAAGTTTTGAAAGGTACAAGCCATGGGAAGCACGTAACAATGAAGTAAAGGATGAATTACGATCTCTTAAGTCGTAACCGGGAAGGACAACCTTGGAACCAAAGGACATGACCATTATCAAGTATAATTAATGATAAATATCATGTATGGAGAGTTTCAGAAGATTCCGAGACCAAGCAAATCGAAGAAAATAAGTTTGTCGAAAATCGGGAAAATTTGGCAGAATTTTGGAGAGAAATTTTTGGTCAACTTTATTGAAGTATATCTCCTAGTATATCAGGAGTTTTGAGGTGTTTCAAGAGCCTAATATGTCATCGAGTGTAGTTTCCAACGCAACAAACCGTTCATCGATACGACATCGGAGTAGAGAGATATGGGCATTTCAAGATAAGTTGCCAAATGGCTCTGCGGGCCCTACTTGAAAAGTTGGTGGAACCGACTTTCAAAGTGTATAAATACCCTATTATTCCTCTTTTTTCATCATTTACACTTCTTTTAAGTTCTAGACACATCCATAAACTTCTCTTAAACACTTATTGTCACGATCCGACTACGGGCCATGACGGGTACCCGGGGCTGACCACCGAGCACCGCTCATACCACTACCCATCATATACATCAACCATTCATTCAATAATCGTATACTCCAATCATAGGAAAACCATTTTTCACTTGAAACATATTCACTTTATATACATAAGCCCTTCGGCTATCAAAATAATGTCTACATATACATAGGAAAACCATTTTTCACTTGAAACATATTCACTTTATATACATAAGCCCTTCGGCTATCAAAATAATGTCTACATATATATATATATATATATATATATATATATATATATATATATATATATATATATATATATATATATATATATATATATATATATATATATATATATATATATATATATATATATATATACGATGGGAAACCGTGAGACCATACTACCCACACTTACGTATCCACGAGTCTCTACTAGAGTACTAGACATATGGACGGACAGACCCCGTCATGCCCAAAACACACACACACACACACACACACACACACATATATATATATATATATATATATATATATATATATATATATATATATATATATATATATATACACAAAAGAATAAATCAATAGCACCTCCGGAATAATGGAGCTCTCTCGCCGGCCTAGGGGCTCCTACGAGTCCGGATCACCTCCCCGTCTCACCGTGGCATGAGCACGCGTCCAAAGAAAACGGACGTCGCACGAACATTGTACCGATTATGTAAGGCATAAACCATAATAATACGTCAAGGAAATAAGGAAGCATCAAATGAGGAGCAATCTGTAACTGACTGTCAATTATAAAAGAAATAATGCATGCTGGCTCATAATCATCATCATATCATGTATGCATGTATGTATAAGCTGCCCGACCATATAGGTACGGTGTGATAATCATTAGCCCGCGTCCAGGCCTCCCGCGTCCAGGCCTCCCGCGTCCGGGGTACCATTTCATGCCGCCCACTAGTGGTGTCTGCCCATGCCATCTAGACATGGTGTATACGCTGCCCGCCTTAGCTGTGTCTGCCCGGCCATATAGGCGCGGTGTAACATCATCATCATATACTCATTCATAATACATGCATAGAAACTCAAAGACAACTATACTTTATCGGGGTGACATAAGGTCGTAAACCCCCGATTCCATTATGGAGCATTTATAAGCATTTTGCCTCACCTTGAAGGAATTAGCATATAAGGTGAGTGTATACAATAAACAACATCAATGGATCATAGTTACCATCATTAGCTTTGTAGGAACATCATATCATGAACTCTAGAATCTTTAGACTTAATCTCATCATCATCATTATCGTATTCGTAATGTATCTCTTATCTCATATGGCTATTCATGAACATAGACTCTTAGTTTTTCGGAATGTAGGAAATTCTTGAAGAAGGAGGAAAATAATGCCATAAGATTCATGCCTTAGAAAGAAAGTACTAGCCTCACATACCTTTTTCGTTTAACTATTCTATCGCTTGCTAGTTCTCCTTCAATGCCCACATTTCTACCTTCAAGAAATTCATATTAACATTAGCTAAACGATTATAAGAACGTGCTTACTAATGCTAGAGAAAATTGGGCAAAGATTTCCTTTGTTTGTACAACTTTCTCCATATTCCATATCAACTCCCAAACATCTATAACAATAATCACAATACCATAGGCAACAATCATCATTCATCTACATTATCCACATTTCACAATTTCACTTCAATTCCTTTATAATCATGGTCATAGTTCACTATTACGTTTCTCACATATAATACTTATCCCATGTTCTAAATGCCATTCCTAACATCCTTACAATCATAACATATCAATATTCATGATTCACTTCCAACTACTACTCAAAAATGACAACACTATTCCCACATTCATGATCCATTTCCCATTTCCTTCTACAATCCAAGTGTTTCAACTTTTCATACCTTAAACAACATGGAAATACCATAAAACTCACCTTAGATAGTGTAGGAATAAGCCTTGAGCGGAAATACTTCTCTTGCACCACAATCCTAGTTCACTTCCATTGGAATTTCTTGGCTTAGATGAACTTTAATGAGTTTCTTACACTTGATTTTGTTGGTTTGATGAAGTTGATCATCAATTTCTCTTGGGTTCTTGTGGATGAAGAGTGGCGAGAGTTCTAGAGGATTCTTGAGTTGTGGAGAAGAGAAATGAAATGAAATAAATGAGAGAGAGGGTCCTTATATCATTTTTAAAATCTGACCCGACACAAACATATAGACCAACATACAGTCCGTATATTTTATGCTGACCGTATGTTTTTTCCAGTGAAGACCCTCATTCTGGGCAGAACATACGGTTGAACATACGGCTCGTATGTTTTATACGGCCAGTATGTTTGGCCGTATAATGCCCAATTTTTCGAAGTTCGTTCTCGTCGACTCATTTGATCTCCAATCTTTATGGAACCTTCTTAACTCTTGTTTAACACCTCATTAACAATCTAAGGGATGTTATAGCTCTGCTTCAAAACATCATTAAACTCTCATTAATTCAATGCTCGTAAATCTTGCCCGACACACAACACACCCGACACACAACACGTACCTTGCTTTCCTTAACAACTTTCTTCTCCTACCTCGAATGTCTTTGAAATCTCGATTGGAATCATCAAATGCTATTTCTTACTTATCAAAACATCGTATACGTCGTGCCCTTCGACAGTCTATTCACTGTACGTTAAGTGGGAAATTTTCGAGGTGTAACATTCTTCCCCCCTTTTGGAACATTCGTCCTCGAATGTTAAGTCATCGGGGATTCTATAAAAATTTCGCCAGAGTTTCCCTGTAATATAACACTACCATCCTGTTACAACAGCCCACAATAACATTGCCTCACAGGGCCACAACATAATAGCAATATACGTTGGCCACACACGATCCATATGTATAAAAAGAAAACATACATACCTTATAATTTCGATGTCTCATCATGGATCTCTCCCGGGGGCTGAAACAAGTGCGGGTATGTGGATTTCATCTTCTCTTCCACCTCCTAAGTCATTTCTTCTCGGTTGTTATTTCGCCACAAGACTTTAACTGAAGCTACTTCCTTATTTTGGAGTCTCCGTACTTGCGTGTCTAATATGGTAATGGGCATTTCTTCATGGACTAGCTTTTCTGTCACTTGAACATCATCTAATGGAACAATCCTCGTAGGATCTCCAACACACTTGCTAAGCATTGAGACATGGAAAACTGGATGGACCGATTCAAGTTCTAGAGGCAAGTCCAATTCATAAGCTACTTGACCCACCTTGCGGATAATCTTATAGGGTCCAATATATCGAGGACTCAATTTCCCTTTATTGCCAAATATCATCACACGTGTCATTGGCGACACCTTCAAAAATACTCAGTCATCAACTTGAAATTCTAAGTCTCGCCAGCGGTTGTCCGCATAAGATTTTTGGCGACTTTGGGCTGTCAACAATCGATCTCGGATCACCTTGACTTTTTCTCTTGCTTGTTGAATCAACTCAAGGCCTATTAGCTGTACTTCTCCTATTTCAAACCATCCAATCGGATACCTGCACTTCCTTCCATATAAAGCTTCATACGGAGCCATTTGGATACTGGAATGGTAGCTATTGTTGTATGCAAACTCAATAAGGGGTAAGTGGTCATCCCAACTACCACCAAAATCTAGAACACATGCTCGTAGCATATCCTCCAAGGTCAGAATGGTACGTTCAGCTTGTCCATCAGTTTGCGGACGAAATGCCGTGCTGAGCTTTACCTGAGTACCTAGACCTTCTTGGAAAGATTTCCAAAACTTAGCTGTAAATTGTGCCCCTCTATCTGTGATAATGGATATCAGAATACCATGGAGTCGCACAATCTCCTTGAGGTAAAACCTTGCATAATCTTCTGCTGAGTATGTGGTTCTAACATGAAGAAAATGAGCTGCTTTCGTGAGTCTGTCCACGATCACCTATATGGAATCATACTTGCCTCGGGAATGGGGTAATCCCACAATAAAATCCATATTGATCACTTCCCATTTCAAAGTAGGAATTTCCATTGCTTGCAATAATCCTCCTGGCTTTTGATGTTCGATTTTCACTTGCTGGCAATTTGGACATTGAGCTACAAATTCTGCTATGTCTTTCTTCATTCCATCCCACCAATAAAGTAACTTGAGATCGTGATACATCTTTGTTGCTCCTGGATAAATAGAATACCGAGAATAATGAGCTTCTTCTAGATTTCGAGACGCAATTCTGCAACATTCGGAACACATAGCCTGCTTCGGTATCTAAGAATTCCATCTATAGAAGTTTCAAATAGAGACTCCCTTTTTTCATGAAATGTGTCTCTATAGTGGCTCAACTGAGGATCTTCATATTAACGCTCTTTCACTTCCATATCTAAGGATGAAACTGTGAGATTATTAATACCGATCCTTGCACTACCTGAATCAATTAAACGTACTCCCAGGTTAGCTAGTTGATGGAGCTCATAAATTAATTCTTTCTTCTCCGGAGTAACTTCACATAGGCTACCCATTGATCGGCGGCTAAGCGCATCAGCTACTACATTTGACTTTCCGGGGTTGTATAAAATATTCACATCGTAATCTTTCAATAATTCTAACCACTGCCTCTGCCGCAAATCAACTCCTTCTGTTTGAAAATGTATTGAACACTCTTGTGATCTGTATAGATGTCAACATGCACACCATACAAGTAATGCCTCCACATCTTTAATGCATGAATAACTGTAGCCAATTCGAGATCATGAGTTGGGTAGTTCTTTTCATGTTTCCGCAGCTGTCTCGAAGCATAAGCGATGACTTTACCGTGCTACATTAACACACATCCTAACCCAACACCAGAAGCATCACAACATACAACATAACCATCTGGCCCTTCTGGGAGTGTCAAGACTGGAGCTGAGGTTAATCTGTCCTTCAACTCTTGGAAGCTACATTCACAAGCATCATTCCACTAAAATTTAGCTAACTTTTGGGTTAGCTTCGTCAATGGGGCTGAAATAGATGAAAATCCCTCCACGAACCTTTTATAATACCCTGCCAATCCCAGAAAACTAGGGACTTCTGTAGGCGTCGTAGGCCTTGGCCAAGTCTTTACAGCTTCAATTTTATGAGTATCCACTCGAATGCCATCATCTGAAATAACATGCCCCAAAAATGTCACAGAATTCAGCCAAAACTCGCACTTTGAAAATTTTGCGTACAATTCCCGAGTTCGAAGAATTCCAAGAACAATATGTAAATGGTCTACATGTTCTAATTCTGTGCGAGAGTATACCAGAATATCATCAATGAATACTATTACGAATAGATCCAAGAGAGACCTGAATACATTATTCATCAAATTCATGAACACCGCCGGGGCATTAGTTAACCCAAATGACATCACCCGAAATTCATAATGGCCATATCTCGTTCTAAAAGCTGTTTTGGGAATATCTTCTTCTTTAACTCTCACTTGGTGATAACCTGACCTCAAGTCTATTTTGGAAAACCACTTGGCACCTTGTAATTGATCAAACAAATCATCAATCCTTGGAAGAGGATATTTGTTCTTTATCGTCACCTTATTCAACTGCCTATAATCGATGCACATTCGTAAGGAGCCATCTTTCTTTCTCACAAATAGGACTGGTGCTCCCCACAGTGATGAACTGGGCCTAATAAACCCCTTTTCAAGCAAATCTTTCAACTATGCCTTTAGCTCTTTCAATTCTGCCGGAGCCATTTGGTAAGGAGGAATAGAAATGGGCTTGGTATCCAAAACACATCAATAGCGAAATCAATTTCTCTTTCCGGAGGAAGGCTCGAAGTTCATCCGGAAATACATCCGTAAATTCATTCACTATCGAACGGATTGGAAAGTTGGCAACTTTGCTTTAGTGTCATGAACTCGGACTAAGTGATAAATATAGCCCTTAGCTATCATCTTTCTGGCCTTAAGGTAGGAAATAAACCTGCCTCTTGGAGATACTGTATTACCCTTCCATTCAAGCATGGGCTCTCTCGGAAATTGAAATCGAACTACTTTCATTCGGCAATCGACATTAGCATAACATGAGGCCAACCAATCCATACCCATAATCACATCAAAATCTAACATTTCCAGCTCAACTAAATCAGCTTTAGTCTGGCGATCGCATATCACAATTACACAATTCTTGTACACTTGTCTAGCTATCACGGGATCACCAACCGGATTAGATACCTTAAAGGGTTTAATTGGCTCGGGTTTCACCCCAATACGACCAGCAACATATGGAGTAATATAAGATAAGGTAGAACCCGGATCTATCAATGCATACACATCATAGGAAAATACGGATAATGTACCTATAACCACATCCGGGGAGGACTCAAGATCCTGTCGTCCGGCTAAAGCATACATATGGGGCTTAGTGGCCCTTGAAGTAGATGCTCCCCCTCGGCCTCTACGTCAGTCTGCTGGAATCTGGGGAGTCTGCCCTACTGGGCGCACCGAAGAAGAACCAACCGCTGATCCTGTGGGCTGGACCCCAACTCTACCACTCACCGACGAGCAATCTCTCATCATATTCCCAACCTGGCCACAGACATAGCAAGCATCTGAACTTTGGCGACACTGTTCGGAATGTAATCTACCGCACTGGCTGCATCGCGGTACTGGGGGTCTCCTCTGGCTATAATCTCCCCTAAACTGAGAACCTGGGGCCCTCGAACTCTGACTCTGTCCTGAACGAAAGGAGCGATCAAATCTCCTACCCGTAAATCGTGGAGGTGCACTAGTCGCTGACTGGCCTGAGTGTCTAGGATATGACTGTCTCGATCCCCCTCTATAATCACTACCTGCCCCCATAGATCTAGCCCTCTTGCTTTGCCCTCTATCAATATCACGATCACTCATTTGCGGATGTTGTTGTCCTTCTAAATTCTGGGCATGGGCTTGAATGCGGGAAATATCCATCCCATCTTGCAACAAAGCCGTCAAGCAGTCTTTAAACAAATGTGGCCCTAAGCCACTCACAAATCTATGCACCCGATCTCCCATGTCCGCTACCATGGTCGGGGCATATCTAGCCAAAGAATTAAATTGAAGGCTATACTCCCGGACACTCATATTTCCTTGCTTCAAATTTAGGAATCTATCCGCTCTAGCTCAGCGGATCTCGGGTGGAAAATAGTGGCGGATGAAGGCATCTACAAATTCTTGCCAAAAAGGAGGAGGCGCTTTCTCTTTTCTTGATGACATCCAATTATTATACTATAATACCGCCACATCTCGGAGTCTATAAGATGCCAACTCCACATATTCAGTTATGGAGGCATGAATAATCTTCAATGTCCTCAACATTTCATCAATAAAACTTTGCGGGTCTTCATCCGGCTTTGACCCGTAAAACTCTGGAGGATTCAAACTCATGAAATCGCGGGCTCTGGTACTAGCTGACCGATCACTTGGGCTCGCATTCTGCCGTTGTGCCTGGGCGGCAACTAACTGCGTCAATAGATGAATAGCTTCGGTCACTTATTGACCCGAAGTAGCCGGTGGAGGAACTGGAGGCATAGGAGCTGGAGCTGAAGCCCTTTCTTGTTCTTCTGTAATAGGCGGGGTGGAAGAAGCATTAGATGGAGCCTCATTATATGATTCACCCTCCTCTACATTCATTGGAGGCTCCCTTTCTACCCGTTTTTTCATCGTAATCTTTCCTTTCTGGGCGGCTGTAGTTTTTCCCTTTGGCGGTATTTCTGAAATCATAGCACACTATTAGGGAGGAGAAAATCTTATAACATAGCTCCATCGCACGATCTCTTAAGATAAAAGATGGTCATTTTTCCTAAATGCCCTGTAGTCTCCTGTTTATTAGTGTGGCGTGCAACACACCATAAACAAGACCCTACTAGACACGGCTCGTAGACACTTCCTAGGACTGAACTGCTCTGATACCATTTTTGTCACGACCCGACTACCGGCCATGACGGGTACTCGGGGCTAACCACCGAGCACCGCTCATACCACTACCCATCATACATATCAAGCATTCATTCAATAATCTTATACTCCAATCATAGGAAAACAATTTTTCACTTGAAACATATTCACTTTATATACATAAGCCCTTCGGCTATCAAAATAATGTCTATATATATACATACGATGGGAAACTGCGAGACCATACTACCCACACTTACGTATCTACGAGCCTCTACTAGAGTACTAGACATATGGACGGGACAAGACCCCGTCCTGCCCAAAACATATATATATATATATATATATATATATATATATATACACACAAAAGAATAAATCAATAGCACCACCGGAACGATGGAGTGCTCTCAGTCAGCTAGTGGCTCCTATGAGTTTGGATCACCTCCCTGTCTAACTGTGGGCATGAACACAGAGTCCAAAGAAAACGGATGTCAGTACGAACATTGTACTGAGTATGTAAGGCATAAACCATAATAATACGTCAAGGAAATAAGGAAACATCAAATGAGCAATTTGTAACTGACTGTCAATTATAAAAGAAATAATGCATGCTGTCTTACTTCATAATCATCATCATATCATGTATGCATGTATGTATAAGCTGCCCGACCATATAGGTACGGTGTGATAATCATTAGCCCGCATCCGGGGTACCATCTCATGCCGCCCACTAGTGGTGTCTGCCCATGCCATCTAGACATGGTGTGTACGCTGCCCGCCTTAGCGGTGTCTGCCCGGTCATATAGGCGCGGTGTAACATCATCATTATATACTCATCATAATGCATGCATAGAAACTCAAAGACAACTATACTTTATCGGGGTGACATAAGGTTGTAAACCCCCGATTCCATTATGGAACATTTATAAGCATTCTGCCTCACCTTGAAGCAATTAGTATATAAGGTGAGTGTATACAATAAACAACATCAATGGATCATAGTTAAAATCATTAGCTTTGTAGGAATATCATATCATGAACTCTAGAATCTTTAGACTTAAGCTCATCATCATCATTATCGTATTCGTAATGTATGTCTTATCTCATATGGCTATTCATGAACATAGACTCTTAGTTTTCCGGAATGTAGGAAATTCTTGAAGAAGGAGGAAAATCATGCCGTAAGATTCATGCCTTAGAAAAAAAGGACTAGCCTCACATACCTTTTTCATTTAACTATTCTATCACTTGCTCGTTCTCCTTCAATGCCCACGTTTCTACCTTCAAGAGAATTCGTGTTAACATTAGCTAAACGATTATAAGAACGTGCTTACTAATGCTAGAGAAAATTGGGCAGCATTTCCTTTGTTTGTACAACTTTCTCCATATTCCATATCAACTCCCAAACATCCATAACAACAATCACAATACCATAGGCAACAATCATCATTCATCTACATTATCCACATTTCACAATTTCACTTCAATTCCTCTATAATCATGGTCATAGTTCACTATTACGTTTCTCACATATAATACTTATCCAATGTTCTAAATGCCATTCCTAACATCCTAAAAATCATAACATACCAACATTCATGATTCACTTCCAACTACTACTCAAAAATGACACTATTCCCACATTCATGACCTATTTCCCATTTCCTTCTACAATCCAAGTGTTTCAACTTTTCAGTACCTCAAACAACATGGAAATACCATAAAACTCACCTTAGAATAGCATAGGAATAAGCCTTGAGCGGAAATACTTCTCTTGCACCAAAACCCTAGTTCATTTCCATTGGAATTTCTTAGCTTAGATGAACTTTAATGAGTTTCTTACACTTGATTTTGTTGGTTTGATGAAGTTGATCATCAATTTCTCTTGGGTTCTTGTGGATGAAGAGTGGAGAGAGTTCTAGAGGATTCTTGAGTTGTGGAGATTAGAAATGAATTGAAATAAATGAGAGAGAGGGTCCTTATATCATTTTTAAAATCTGACCCGACACAAACATATGGACCAACATACTGTCTGTATATTTTATACTGACCGTATGACTGGACTGTATGTTTGGTCCAGTGAAGACCCTCATTCTGGGCAGAACATATGGTTGAACATACGGCCCGTATGTTTTATACGGCCAGTATGTTTGGCCGTATAATGCCCAAATTTTCCGAAGTTCGTTCTCGTCGACTCGTTTGATCTCCAATCCTTATGGAACCTTCTTAACACTTGTTTAACACCTCATTAACAATCTAAGGGATGTTATAGCTCTACTTCAAAACATCAGTAAACTCTCATTAATTCGATGCTCGTAAATCTTGCCCGACACACAACACATACCATGCTTTCACAACTTTCTTCTCCTACCTCGAATGTCTTTGAAATCTCGATTAGGATCATTAAATGCTATTTCTTACTTATCAAAATATCGTATACGTCGTGCCCTTCGATAGTCTATTCACTGTACGTTAAATGGGAAATTTTTGAGGTGTAACACTTATAACCCCTTAGATCAAGAATTCAACAAGATTACACCAAACTAGTTCATAAAAAGTGATTGTTTTTTTTTTCTACTTGATACTGTGGTGAGTTTGGTTTTGAAGAAAGTTGGTGTGGTTAAAGTTCTTCAAGTATAAGGTATGTTCTTCATCCTATCTCTTATGTTGAGTTGATTTGAAGGTTTAACAAATCTTAAAAGTGAAAATAGTTATGGAGGAAAGGTCATAAAGTGTTGTGTTATAGTTGTTGAGTTTGTAGACTATTTTGAACATGTTGTGGCTGTGTTGTTGGTATAAGTTCCATGTATATGGATGGTATCTAATGTTGTTGGTGTGTTGATGAGATTATGCTCCTTGATTAGGAATAAAGGAAGTGTATATTGTTATTCTATATTGATAAACATCGTGTGGGATGTTTTATGGAATATTTTGGTATTGATGATAATGCTGTTGGTGTTAGTGTTGTTGTTGTGTTGGTTGTTGGTATTGTGATTTCGGGCTAGGAATATAAAGAGGGGAGATGCTGTCGAATTTCGGTAAATTTTAAGGGGATTTAATTTGAAGGCTTAAGACAAGCATATGACGATAAGCCTAACAATAGTATGACTGGTTTTATATGTAGATTACGAGATCGCGAATTACCTTATGTAGATTGCAAGACGGGGAGTAAGTCGGAAAGTCGAGAAATAAGCTTCCAGGTATGTTAAGGCTGTTCCTTCTTTTCTTGGCATGATTCCATATATGGTAATAGCGTGATAAACCTTATGACTAGGTATTTTTCAAAGTAGAGCTTGTTATATTGTTGCCTAGTTTCCGAGTGTTATGTCATTCTTTCTGAAAGGCCATATCCCTTCCCTATATCCTTGAGTTCACAAAGAGACAGAAGAGACATATTACAGTATCTATACTTTCCAGCGCATACTTGATACACATAAATTTTATTTATCCTGGCCACTTTGTCAGTGAGGTAGATTTGCCTAGCCACTTGATCATTGAGAAATTTTATCTAGCCTGGCCACTTGGTCAGTGAGATAGATTTTCCTGGCCGACGGGTCAGTGAGACATTTTATTTAGCCTGGCCACTTGGTCAGTGAGCCATATGTTATCATGGTATTGCAGTTCATTTCAGATAGGTCAGGTGAGATATTCAGAGCATTCTTTGGTCTCCAGATTATTATATTTTCAGTTCCGTTTCAGTTTTAGTTATCTGTTGCCTTACTTACTCTGTACATTGTTTAGAACTGATGTCCCATTTGCTTGAGGGCACTGCGTTCATGCCCGCAGGTTCACGTAGTCGGACAGACGATCTAGCTCAGTAGGCCTTCCACTCAGCAGCAGTCTGTGCGCTCCACTTGGTCCAGAGCTGCAGTTTCTTTGTGGTATGCTATTTTGACATGTATATATGGGTATGACGGGGCCATGTCCTGTCCTTTCTACAACTCGTGTTCCGTAGAGGTCTGTGGACAGTTGTACGTCGTTGGGGATATTATGTAGCCTTGTCGGCTCTCATTTATATATATGTATATATATATATATATATATATATATATATATATATATATATATATCAAATTACAGCTTTGCCAGCTTGTTGGTACTGTTTGTGCGCAGGTAAGCCTTATTGGTTTAAGTTGGGGGTTACTCCTAAAGTTTCAGATTTAGAGTGGTTCGCTCGGGCTTAGGGTGGCATCAAGTGCCGGTCACACCACTCTACATTTGGGGCATGACAAACTTGGTATCAGAGCAGTTCTGTCCTAGGGTTATCTGCAGACCGTGTCCAGTAGAGTCTTGTTTATAGGTGTAAAGCGCGCCACACTTATAAACAAGAGGCTGCAGGGCATTTAGGAATGATTGAACTTTCTTTCTCATCTTAGATCGTGCCATAGAGCTAAATTATAGGATGTGATGTCCCTGATTCTAACCCTAAACTTTTTGATTATGGATAAGCAGTTGATTATGCCACTATGAGGTAATTGATGAGAATTGAAGTTGATACTTTGAAAGGTATGTTTCCTGCCTTACTGATATTGATAGACTTTGATATAAGAACATGAGCTAGATATTACGGGTAATTGGGATCGCTCCGTGAGGCATCAAATGTGTTTTCTGGGCTGTGTGCAGGAATGAGGAAGTAAGAAGTATAGAGGAAGCTCTGCCTAATTTTTTTTACAAATTAAATTGTTTGAATGTCTATGCTATAAAGAAAGAATGAAGGGAAAATGTGACAATCGGATGTTTGGTAAGTCATGATTGAATGAACAATTATGAGATGCTTTCAAAGAGAAGTTTTAGAATGATTTTAATCTAATTTAAGGGAAGAACCTTGGAGGGAAAAATGATTAGTAATTAAAGGAACTGGAATGAGTTGCATTCGAGATTTCAGAGAATTGAGATTTATTGAAGATATAGGGAAAGTTGACACTAAGAATTCAAATGCAGTATTACAATTTATAGATTAGATTGGTTAGTACAGGATAACGAAAGGATATTGATATGGGAAAGGAAGTTAACAAGTAGTGAAGAGTTTTACTCTAGAAGCTATATATATACATAAGATCATGATCGGTTGATGACAGGCACACAGACTCGATTTATCGGACTCTCCTATATAATGTGAGTTTACATTGGGATTCATAAGTCACCAGTCATTCAACTTCAAGGGGATTCTAAGTATTTGATAGTTGGTACTATTCTGAGAATCCTTATGGCCAAGTTACTTCGGGTATTAATAACGACCTTGAACTCAAGAATGAGAAATGGTTAGGTAAGTTGGATTGCAATTATGATTGTCGTCTGGATTGTTTATATAACTTCTAAATGTGATGTTGCTTGGCCGACGAAGGAAGTAGATATTCTATCAAACTTAGGAATATGTGGTGTATTTCTAGCTAACCCTTATAAGAAGGCTTCACCTCATTTTTTTTCAGACGTGTGTTGTGAAGGTTATTTGACGATAGAGAAATTAGGTGCGATGTCAGTTTATGTGTAAGGAGAGAAGAGAGTAGGTGTAAAACTGAAGATAAAATATCGCAAGGATCGATTCGGTTGCTACAGGAAAGTAAAGGATGCGGCGTTGATTATTTTAGACAAAGAGACAGGGTACAAGTACGAGTAAAGATTTTTAAGTAAGTTATATCGCCGGGATTCACAGTTAGGACGTAGAAAAATATTCTAGGAAGACGTACAGATTCAGATATACGAAAAAAGAATATGAGAAACCAGAATAGCCCGAGGGAAATTAGGAGCATATGAGCTTTACAATTAGAATTCTCTAGCTAGCTGGGCAAAAAACGAGTGGAGATGTATTAAAACCACAGATTCAGGACAAAATCAAATGGCAATGGAATATCTCGCAAGAAAAGGTGTTGAAAAGTGATGAGAAGGTAAGTCACGAGTGGCTACATCGAGTATTATGTATACCCTTATGATTGATTTTACGACATGTTAAAAGTATTGATTGTGATGTATGTCAAAATTGAGGTAGCAAGTGCTATCGAGAGAATCATATTGGGTTTTCTCGGGAATTAAAATCAGATAGCGGTAACGTGACCAAATATGTAAGCACGAGCACCAGGAAGAAGAAGGTTATGATACCATGAAGGGGAGAGAAACTTGGACAAGGAAAATGTATACCCATTGAGGGTCAGGTAATATATATTTGAGGAAAAGGTTAGGAAGAAAATAGGAAAGCAGACGGTAGGATCAAATTTAAATAAATCAACGGGAGATAGGGTAATGTTATATGTGACAAAGGATGAACGTGAGGACCCCGGAACCAACCTATACGTCTTCATAACCAGAACCAAGAAGGTCGTAAATAATGGACAAAGGTGCATCCTTGAGAAGAAATAAACAAGTCTTATGAGAGCGATGAGGAAATGTTAAACTCTTGAGATTTAACCAGGAGGATGGATGTGAACCCATGATTGGTACGCCTATTTAAGGGAAGAAAGTACCCCAAGAAGATATTTTCAGCGTCAAAAAGGGTTCACGCTCGTAACGAAACACTCCAAAATTTCCTAACCTAAGAGTAAAGGATGACTAATGGAAACAGGCGTTTTACGAGTAAAAGAAAACAAAAGGGACTATAAGGACTAAAGGAAGAAGGAGGTCTCAATGAAATGGTTAAAGGGAATTATGTGACCGCCGACAACAAGGAGAAGGTTAATGAGTCAACAGGCTTGCCCAAAGGAAAACAAATTGGAATTAGAAGACAATGGTTATCCGAAAGATGCAAAGATACGTTCATGAAGAAAATTGAGTATATATATATATATATATATATATATATATATATATATGTGTGTGTGTGTGTGTGTGTGTGTGTGTGTGTGTGTGTGTGTGTGTGTGTATGTGTGTGTAGTATCATAAAGGAAGATGAAGACTCACGAAAAAATAAAGGAAAGGGTGTATTTTGTGAGGATTTCATGATAAGAACAAGAATCAACGAACACTAGAAGGACGATGATCCATAGCTGGGATGCAAACAAGTAGTTAAAAAGCATTACAGGACAAAATGAGCTAAGCTAATGAAAAGACGAATCGTGGGAATGCATGGGGTGGAATATCAACTTTTAATGGTATGGTATAGACATAAATCAGAATCGGGAACCTAGAGCAAGGAGAATTTCAAGGATATTAAAAAGATAGTCATGGAGAAAGGCTAGGGCTAAAGGAGCGTGGTATAGTCGGACACTCCATAAGGGGCCTAATGAATTCCGATGTCCCTATTAATTCATTAGCCTAGAGGACTACTAGTCATGAAAGGTAGAAGTGAAAAGACAACAAAGAAGGCATCTAAATTGTATTCGATATGTATAAGCACTTTGATTTGATACAAGAACTCAACTAGAAAAAAGGAAAATAAGTTAAACCATGCAATGAAAAGAACTCCGGCATTATATGGAATAGAGGAGTTGAAGGATCACTAAGGTCGGCCAGATGACTATCAAAGACGGTTAATACTCGAAGGTTACTAGTATATGAGAATATCCTTTAAAAGGGGGGAAGAACAAATTCAGTTCTAAGATGAACTATAATATTCCCAAGTTCAAAAGAGGGAAATGTACTAGCTTGAAGGAGCCAAAATTCGAGATGAACCAATATATCAAGAATGCGCTAAAGAAAAGTGAGAATGGACTAAATGCAAGTATATTATGAGGCAAATGTGAAAAAGAAGGCATGACAAGGTGATGAAGGTTTAGCGAATCAAAGAGAATAAGTTTCGTCAACGCGACACGTTGTATGCCGGATTATGACCCGAATCACTCGCGCCGAAGAAATTTTAGGTACATTTAGATATGCAGTAAAGTGTTCCAAGGGGTAACAGAAGGAGTAAGAAAGGCCGCATGTGACCAGGGATAAGTATAAGGGACAATCGAGACTAGTAAAAAGAACTTGTAGCACTAGAAGAGATGAAAGCTTTAAAAGAGGAATATTTATAGGAAGTTCAATAATCTTCAAAGGAAAGGAAGATAGTGTGCCTATGGATAGCAAGACAGTAGTACTGCCTGAGATTAGGGAGTACCTCGCAATTCATGAAATTCCAAGTCGCCGGTTATATCAATTGTGAGAGTGTATGATATAGAACCATATAAACAATCACCATGATGAAATGGCCAACAGAGTGGTGCAAGGACGACGATAAGGAGCCGAAGAAGAATGGAGGTTAGTTTAAGTCTCAATTAGTCACCGGTATAAGAGAGCCAAGGACTTAAGGAGGGAAGCATACTCGTATTGAAAGGAAATTATGATTAGTAGGATTTTTTCTTAGTTCTATGTTCATGATTTTATTTTGTAATTATGTTAAAATTGAAAAGAGGAAATTGGAGGAAAAGTTCAAATATGAATATAATGATATCATAAGGAATTAAAGAGTCCGATCAAGGAATTAAAAGGAGACGATATGGCTTGTATATAAGGTCGACTAGTACAAAAAGGGATGATCTAAAATAGCACCAGAGAAGCAAGCAAGGAAAGGTGCTATATCTGAATAAGAGAGTTTGTCTACTAGTAGAGAAATAAGGAGCAAGGCAAAAGAGTACAACAATTAAGATTGCTCACAGATCTGCAGGGAGCCGTAGCAATCATGAGTTAAGACCGTTTTAATGGCAACAGGTCCCAGGACGGTAGCTAGATACCAGTTGACCACTAGGTACATACATAAGAACATGAGGATATGGAACTAATGACTAAGTTCGACAAAGAATTGAGAGACTATAAAATAAGACTAACGATCCCATATTATAAGAGCATCAAGATCAGGAACTAAAGGAGGACAACTATTTTAAGAAATTAATGATAGCATCGTAAGCTGGCAAGCTACGACATTCGAGGACGAATGTTTCTAAGGGGGGGGAAGGATGTTACAATTCATACTTTTAGATCATGAGCATGCCACGTATTTCACCGTATTAATGGAGTATCAGAGACGTCCCACGAAGTTTTGAAAGGTACAAGCCATGGGAAGCACGTAACAATGAAGTAAAGGATGAATTATGATCTCGTAAGTCGTAACCGGGAAGGACGACCTTGGAACCAAATGACATGACCATTATCAAGTACAATTAATGATAAATATCATGTATGGAGAGTTTCAGAAGATTCGGGACCAAGCAAATCGAAGAAAATTAGTTTGTCAAAAATTTGAAAAATTTGGCAGAATTTTGGACAGAAGTTTTGGGTCAACTTTGGAGAACTATATCTCCTAGTATATTAGGAGTTTTGCAGTGTTTCAAGAGCCTAAAATAAAGTTCGTCGAGTATATTTTCCAACACAACAAACCGTTCTTCGATACGACATCGGAGTAAGGAGATATGGTCATTTCAAGATAAGTTGCAAAATGGCTCCGCGGGCCCCACTTGGAAATTCGGTGGAACAGACTTTCAAAGGGTATAAATACCCTATTATTCTCCCTTTTTCATCATTTACACTTATTTTAAGTTCTAGAAACATCCATATACTTCTCTTAAACACTTATAACCTCTTAAATCAAGAATTCAACAAGATTACACCAAACTAGTTCATAAAAAGTGATTGTTCTTGTTTCTACTTGATGTTGTGGTGAGTTTTGTCTTGAATAAAGTTGGTATGGATAAAGGTCTTCAAGTATAACGTATGTTCTTCATCATATCTCTTATGTTGAGCTGATTTGAAGGTTTAGCAAATCTTAAAAGTGAAAATAGTTATGGAGGAAAGGTCATAAAGTGTTGTGTTGTAGTTGTTGAGTTTATGGACTATTTTGAGCATGTTGTGGTTGTGTTTTTGGGATAATTTTCATGTATATGGATGTAATCTAATTTTGTTAGTGTGTTGATGAGACTATGATCCTTGATTGGGAAGAAATGAAGTGTATATTATTATTGTATGTTGATAAACATCGTGTGGGATGTTTTATGGAATATTTTTGTATTGATGATCATGCTGTTGGTGTTAGTGTTGTTGATGTTGTGTTGGTTGTTGGTATTGTGATTTCGGGCTAGGAATATAAATAGGGGAGATTCTGCCTGAATTTCGGCAGATTTTAAGGGGATTTAATTTGAAGGCTTAAGACAAGCATATGACGATAAGCCTAACAATAGTATGACTAGTTTTATATGTAGATTACAAGACCACAAATGATCTTATGTATATTGGAAGATGGGAAGTAAGTTGGAAAGTCAAGAAATAAGCTTCCAGGTATGTTAAGGTTGTTCCTTCTTTTCTTGGCATGACTCCATATATGGTAATAGCGCAATAAACCTTATGACTAGGGATTTGTCTAATAGTGCAATAAACCTTATGACTAGGGATTTGTCAAAGTAAAGCTTGTTATACTGTTGCCTAGTTTCCGAGTGTTGTGTCATTCCTTCGGAAGGGTCATATCCCTTCCCTATATCCTTCAGTTCATAAAGAGACAAAAGAGACATGTTACAGTATCTATACTTTCTAGCGCATACCTGATATACATACATTTTATTGAGCTTGGCCACTTGATCAGTGAGACATTTTATTTAGCCTGGCAACTTGGTTAGTGAGACAGATTTGCCTAGCCGACGGGTTAGTGAAACATTTTGTTTAGCCTGGCCACTTGGTCAGTGAGACATATGTTATCGTGGTATTGCATTTCATTTGAGACAGATCAGGTGAGCTATTCAGAGCATTCTTTGGTCTCCAGATTATTATATTTTCAGTTCAGGTTCAGCTTCAGTTATTTGTTGCCTTACATACTAGGTACATTTTTTCGTACTGACGTCCACTTTTCTTTGGGCGCTGCGTTCATGCCCGCAGGTTTAGGTGGTGGGACAGACGGTCCAGCTCAGTAAGCCTTCCACTCAGCCGTAGTCAGTGCGCTCCATTTGGTCCAGAGCTGCAGTCCCTTTGTGGTATGCTATTTTGACATGCATATATGGGTATGACAGGGCCATTTCCTGTCCTTCCTATAGCTCGTGTTCCCTAGAGGTCTGTGGGTAGTTGTACATCTTTGGGGATGTTATGTAGCCTTGTCGGCTCTCATTTTGTTGGACAGCATATATGGCAGCCTCGTCGGCTTACTTAGTTTTTATTTATATTTTGGGTGTGTGCACCCAGTTCAGACGAGATGGTCAGTATATATATATATACATATCCAGATTACAGCTTCGCAGGCTTGTTGGTATTATTTGTGTGCAGGTAGGCCTTATTGGTTTAAGTTGGGGGTTACTCCCAGAGTTTCAGATTTAGAGTGATTCGCTCGGGCCTAGGGTGGCATCGAGTACCGGTCAAGCAACTCTAGATTTGGGGCGTGACAATACTGCATGAGCCGATATGGCTATCATAATCATCTATTTGACAACATATGAAACCTCAAGTCTGGACATCATCTGGCTGTACATAACTGTCTGCAGGCCTATACTGAAAAACTTAACATAATGTGGCTGGGATAGGGTCCCTCCATACCCATACATTTGAATATACATAAGACCATGCCGACTTTTGGCATCTCCGAAACAAATGGAGTGCATCAACCTCATCCGCTGAGTAGACATCCTAATAGATGGATCACTAACCTGTATCTCGGGACCTGCGGGCATGAAACGCAGTCCCCCCAAGCAATAAGGGAGTCAGTACGAATAATGTACCGAGTATGTAAGGCATGAAAACAGCATATACATAAGAATCATGAAAGGAATCTGAGACATGAGAGTCAATCTGTATGTCTGAATATATCTGTATAACTCTATATAACTGAAAGTGCCTCTGAGGGCATATGATATGCATGCTTTCTTTCAAAATCATATACATATATCATAATACCGTACCTGACCATATAATATAGGCTCGGTGTTATCTGTACCCGACCATGACAGGCTCGGTGTTATCCGTACCCAACGGCGGTAGTGTGCACAATAGGTGCCATACCTGACCGACTATAGCGTAGCTCGGTGTTATAAAATAAATGTATACATATATATACAATGCATGACTTACTCATAAAGGTGACATCTGAGCCTTTCGGAGTGACGTAAAGTCGGTAACCTCCGAATATCGTTATGGGACTAACATCATCAACATATCTTACCTTTACTGGATCATGTACCTTGAGATCAATTCAAGAATCATAAACATGAAGTAATAATATCATCAGGAGTCCAAAGAAACATAAGCTTTCTTGCATTCTAAGAATGGAATAATTATGGATAACGTTCGTTCGTTCATTTTGTTCTTCTCATATGATTCAAGCAAAAAAGAAAAAAAGGGATAGCCTTACATACC
>NC_081353.1:57226311-57244847 GCF_029784015.1 Lycium ferocissimum | reverse complement strand
CCCCGGGTTTTCCTTATTATTCGACGATTTTTAAAAGGATATGATAGACTATTTTTCCCGATTTCGACGATCGATTATCTTTTGAGTTTGTAATAATGATTCAATAACATATGATGACTATGATTTTTCGTAGTGGGCAGTTGAGTTGACGCCGTCGAGTAGATCCCGCGATCTTCTTACAATATAATTCGATGGCTTTGGAAGAGTTTGATATGACTATTTTTCCGACCCCCGAATATGATTATATACTTATCCGTTAAGTCTAAAATGAGGATTTCTATGCATATGATTTTGATACGTAAGCTTATGGTTTAGAAGTTCGGTTTGATATGTTCCCGAGTGATATTTGGAAGAAAATCTGATTTGACTCGTTTTGGTTTATAAATGATGGTTCGTTTTGGTTAACCTATCGATCTTTAAAAAAGTTTTAAACTATATTTGTTTACTCGCGATTAAATGCATGCATTCTGTGGTTATGATGTTATGATGTGTATTCCGGATTATGATGTGTCCGGTTCGCCGAGCCCCTTTTTGGCCGGGAACCGTGTATGTATTATGGTGTTATGATGTGTCCGGTATACGAGCCCTTTCGGTCCGGTATGTGTATATATGTATGATGTGTATTTCGAAATATGATGTGATACGAAGTCTGATATGTTATATGTATGGATTCTGGAATATGATCAGTTGGTTTCAGATCCGGTGGTGGGGCAAACCCAATGGTGGGGCAAACCCAGTGGTGGGGCAAACCCAATGATGAGGCAAAATTTCACATTGGTTTAGGCAAATCCCACATTGGTTTAGGCAAATCCCACCTTTGGTTTAGGCAAATCCCACATTGGTTTAGGCAAATCCCACATTGGTTTAGGCGAATCCCACATCGGTTAATGGCATCTCATATGATCGATCATGATGTTATGATGCGCTACGGTATGTTTATGGTTATTATATTATTTATGGATCGGGCCGTACGTTCCTCGGCATTCGGTTAATTGTCAGCTCCTATGATATGTTTGATTTTTCGTATATATGACGAAATGTTTTTCAAAAGAAAGCGAAGCATTTTGGCATTCTGATTATCCTATTTATCTTCTGAACCCCTTATGTATGATTTGTATGTCAGACGCAAGCGCTTTGGTATTTCAGTTATGATGCCTACTTTCTGTACCTCCTTTTCGATCATGACTCAGATTTGTTACTATATCTTCTGCTTTGCATACTCGACATATTTAAAATACCGATCCCCTTTCTTCGGGCTGCGTTTCATGCCACGCAGTACGGATACGCGTTTTGGTGATTCACCGGCGTAGGATTTTAGTTCGTCGTTCGAGTGCTCCTTTTGTTCTGAGCCAATATTTTGGGTATATACTCTTCCGATGTATATGATTATGTTATTCAGGGTACGGCGGGGCCCTGTCCCGTCATCTGATTCTGCTGTTCTGTATTAGAGGTCTGTAGACATAGATATGGGTTATGTATAATTTTGTTCAGATGCGTTATGTGAGTTGCGTTTGGGCGGCCCGTCATCCGTGGCAGCCTTGTAATTTACCGCGTGTATGTATGCCTTGATACGTTATGTATATTATAATGACCTTACCGCACGTGCGTTATATGTTTGTATGTGACAGTTTGGAACCACGTATGATCTCTATGTCGGTATAGATTGTTTGTACGCTGATTTCGGTTATTGAGTGCGTATGGGTGCCCAGCTCGGGCATTAGTCACGGCCTACGAGGTTGGGTCGTGACAGACTCGTCTCTTTTGGCTTCCTCATATATAAGCATTCAACTCCTTCTCGACTTTCTAGTTTAAAGAAATATATCACTTTCTCTTTGTACCCTTATATCCTGTTCTCCTTTACTTATCACACTATCCCGCTATTCACTCTTTCAGACCTAAGGTTATTAAATCTATTCCACAATTGACTGCCTGTTTCACCTCTAGTCATTTATTACTAAACCTTATCCTTTGTAACAATCTTACTCGAAGGTTGTGTATGCACTCAATAGTTTCCTTTATGTCTCAAAAAATTTCGGCAGAGTTTCCTCTATAATTACTACAAATCCCAAACCTGCACACAGCCCAAAAAATGCATCTCGTGCCTTACAAGGCCAAATATAGAAGCACATATAATATGCAACTCAACCACATGGAGCTGATCAATATAGAAAGAATCTGAAGTAATAATGCTCATTTCATATATCACATCTGAACATCAGTTCACAAAACTCAAACCAATCATCTTACATAGAGGCTTATATGCTCGCAAAGCGTTCTTATGTACATATTCCCTTACTTCCTCTCTAAAATTATTAACAATATATTCTACATTGCACCGTTGATGCCAACACAAACATTTTATACTTACATGTAGTACTCTTAACATTCAATTAAGCAGAAAGCTCCATTTTCTTATTTTATTACCCAAATCTTGAAATTTGAACGATCGAAATCCTTACCTTGGTCCTATTCTGGAACTTTGATCTAGTACAAGTCGATCTAACGGTAGTTGGGGAAGTTCTCCCTCTTGTTGTCCTTCTACAAGCTGTTCCATGATGCCCATACCTTCTACAAACGTGCCAACTACACTGATTTTCCTGACTTAACATCATTTTCATTTGAACCTTGTTCTGCAGATAACAACAAGCTTGGGTTATTTGAATTCACCACCTTATCTGTCGATCCTTCCTGTTCCTTCAATGGGTCTGTCTCCCTAGAAGACACGATTTCAGATGGATCTATCTCAATAGAGGAAACATCCTCGGATGGATCTATATCATGTGAATAACTCACCCTGGGGGCCCCTAAACCATCAATCTTCTTCCCTGTAGAAGCCATCTTTCAACTACAAAACAATTAGAGTTAGGGTTAAGAATCTCATATCCTACAACTTGGTTCTATCGGACGATCTAGAATTGAAAAAGAAGGTAACCATCCTAAATGTCCTGCAGCCTCCTGTTTATAAGTGTGGCATGCAACACACCCATAAACAAGACTCTACTAGACACGGCTTGTAGACAACCATAGGACAGAACTGCTCTGATACCACTTTTGTCACGACCCAAGCTAGAGGGCCACAATGGGCACCTGACCGTACTAGTCAAGCACCATCTGACATACATCTGTGACATCAACATGAACATAGGTAGGTTGATAGGGCCATCATATGATTCTCAATAAACTCATAAGGAAATATGCATGTATCAATTAATCTGAAAGACACATCTATATGAATATGCTGGACATTCTGCATTAGCCGATAAGGCTATTATAATCATTTGTGTGACAATATATGAAACCTCAAGTCTGGACATTGTCTGATTGTACATAACTGTCTACAAGCCTCTACTGGAAAACATAATATAACGTGACCGGGACAGGGCCACGCCATACCCATACATATGAATATACATAAGACCATGCTGACTTATGGCTTTTCGGAACTAATAGAGTGCATCAACTTCATCCGCTGAGCTGACATCCTAATAGATGGATCACCAACCTGTATCTCAGGACCTGCAGGAATGAAACACAGCCCCCTAAGGGTTTCAGTACGAATATGTACCAAGTATGTAAGGCATGAAAGCAAAATATACATAAGAATCATGAAAGAAATCTGAGACATGAAAGTCAATCTGTATGTCTAAATCTATTTGTATAACTCTATATATTTGAAAGTGCCTCTGAGGGCGTATGATATGCATGCTTTCTTTCAAAATTATACACATATATCATAATATCATAGCCGGCCATATAATTTAGGCTTGATGTTATTCGTACCCGGCCAAGACAGGCTCGGTGTTATCCGTATCAAACTACAGTGGTGCGTACAATAGGTGCCATACCCGACTTACTCATGAAGGTGACATCTGAGCCTTTCGGAGTGACGTAAACTCGATAACCTCCGAATATCGTTATAGGACTAACATCATCAACATATCTTACCTTTACTGGATCAAAGACCTTGAGATCAATTCAAGAATCATAAACATGAAGTAATAATATTATCAGGAGTCCAAAGAAACACAAGCTTTCTAGCATTCTAAGAATGGAATAATTATGGATAACGTTCATTCGTTCATTTCGTTCTTCTCATATGATTCATGCCTAAAAGAATAAACGGAATAGCCTTACATACCTGCATAATCTCTGCCTCAATCTACAACAAAGCTTAACATAATCCTCTTGCATCTACAACAAGTGAAATGATATTGTCGTCAACAAACAAAGGTCGCAACTATTATACTTTGTTAATCTTATAACCTACGAAAAATCGGGCAGCACCTCCCTTATTTATACTACATCCCAAAGGCCACTGAGGGTCATCAAACAGCCCAGCAATAATAATAACAACAACAATAATAACAACGATTCAATATAAGCTTCTCCGATTACCTTAACAACCATATTGAGCGGCAAGCTCGTTTTATAAATAACAAAACATAATTTGAATCCAAATCTGGTTCCATAAATCAATATACGACCTTCATAACATCATACTTATTCTTACCATATCATTTTCAGCCAAAGCATCATAAAAACAACCTTCAAAATAGTCCACATGCCTAACACTTCAATCTTCACTTTCAATCTCAAGTTTCATATGTTTCATTAATCAATTCACTTGATAACCATATAGAAATGCATAACAACAACAGCCATATCATAATCATGTTATTTTCCATATTTTACAGCCACAACAAGTCATGTATATAGTCTTAAAATAGTCCACAAAGAGACAACAACACCCTTATGCCATATCAAGTTCTATCTTGTGGTTTTGCACCCAAGTAACACAACCAACATAGAATTAACCTTAAGCACAACCAAGAACATACTTTACTTACCTCAAGTAGTAGCTATGAATTGAAATCCAGAGTTAGCTCAGCTCACAACCGCCCTTAATCACACCACAACACCATAGAGCAACTTCTTGTAGTTTTCAACACTTTAGTAGAGGTTTTGAGTTGTTTGGCTTTGAATTCACCCTTGATCCTTTGAGAACTGTTTGAGAGGGTTAGGAGGAGTGTATGGACGAAGTTGGATCTAAAGATGAGAAAAAATGGTCTTCTAAATCATTTTTAAAACGAAGTAGGTCGGCCACCGCCTAAGTGGGCCCCAAACTGACTGACTACGCAGTCTCACAAAAACGTGAATATCTCTCTGATCTGACATCGTATGGATGAATGGCTTAATGAATTGGAAACTATACTCATAGACCTTCAATTTAATAGGTGGATCACCCCGTAACTCCAACTATATTGGGAGAAAAGCTCAGTGACATTAGACCCAATTTCGGCAAAATTTATGAACCTAACTTGCGATACTTTTCGCCGACTATAATTTTGCAACTTTCTTGACTTCAAAAATTAAGATACAAATATTATATGATTAATATTGTATGATTCAAGTACCTTAAAACATGACCTCCTTATTACATTAAGCACTCCTAGTTTAACCCCGAGAATATGGGTAATAACACAATTGATTCGTTAAACCCCGAAACCTCATTGCGCATGCTTAACATTTGTTCAAAGTTTTTCTTAATCTTATAGGAGTTCCATGGCATCTCATGGTTTACGTTAGTTTACTTATGACACAAATGGCACAAAAATTAACGAGGTGTAACACAAAAGCTCCGTAATAATTATTTTGACTTGCTTGCAAAATTTGAAGTCAAACGGATGTCATTTTGTTCACTTTGTGAGTAGTTTTTATTTTGGAAAACTTGGTATGCAATTATTTGGATTAATTTCCAGTTTTGGGAAAACATTCTCCGATTGGATATCTGAAGATTCCATTAGATTTGTAATATTATTTATGACCTGCAGAAATTGACAAAGCTAATTTTAGAGTTCGTTTGGTTGGTTTTTGACAACTAAATCGGCTTTAGTATTTAATATGTCTATTTATGGTGAAAAGATGGTCAGGGCAAGAAATAAGACCTGGAATGGAAATTTGGTCATTCCATTAGATTCGTATTGAGGTTTATGACCTACCGCGAAGGGTAGCACGATCCCCAAGGCTTTCAGATGAGTTTTGGATGAGGAAAAGGATATCTTGGAAATCCTTAAGTTAAGAAATGAAAAAATTTGATCAAAGTCAACACCGAGGGTAAATGAATCTTTTTCGAAGTCTCATCGAGTCCATTAGGTTCGGAATGTGATTTATGACTTTGTTGAGTCTTTGATTATGTTCCCAAGAGGTTCGGGTATGATTTAGGTGGTTGGTTCAGAAAATAGCTTTTGCATGGATTTTGAGTTAACCATGGTCAAGATCGGGTCAAGATGGTCCCGTTTGCATGTTTTGAGAGTTCGAGAAGGTTCATATCATGATTTTGGACTTGTCCACAAATTTGGATTAGATTCAGATAAGTTTCGGATGGGTTTGGGTTGTATGGTGTTTGTTTTTGGTTTCGACGTCATTTTGAGAAGAAAGGGTACCGCATTGAGCAAACGATCTTCGATTTCTATTTCGATTGAACTATTAGATCCGTATCTTAGTTTTGGGACTATAGAAACAAGAATTGTCGCGTTTCAACATCGTATGAGGGAGATATGAACATTTTTCTAAGTTTTCATGTTGCTGGTTTTCTTTTTTTCTTTTTTTCACCTCGTCACATTCGTGACGAAGGAAAATGCCTAAACAGTGTGTAAATCAAGCCATCCAAAATATTTAGTATTTTGAGCATATTTTGAGTTCTAGAGCTTCGCTTGAGGCAATTTTCACAACGTCGTTCTTGTCTCAACGAGGGGGTAAGTATCTAACCTTTATTTTGGTGCTTCCCGATTATTATTTTTGTTGGTTATCATTTATATTGTGTTTGCATTGTAGAAGTTGGGGTTTTGAACCCAAAAAAATTGGAAAGTGGTAAATCATGGATTTGAGGATCAAAATGATGGCTTTTTGAATGGTTTTTCTAGATATAGACAAATTAAGCTTTGGGTAAACCAATTTCGAAATAAAATTCCAATTTTTCCCTTAGAGGCTCGAGGTTACCTTTTTTGGTTCATTTTTGTGTTCCGAATTAAATTATAGTAATATGGGTATCATGAGACTCGCTTAAACTCGTAAAGTACTCTTTTGACTATATTTGACCCTATTTTGCAATAAAAATATAGTTTTGACCTTCGAGGCTCTAGATAAGCAATTTGGAATGTCTTTCTGGACCTGAACCTTCTTATGGCAATATGTGTATCCTTAGAATAGTGTATTAATGTAGAATTCATATTTTTATCGACTATGCTCATTTGGAAGTTTTTCGGAAGGGGAAGTCTCAGGCTTGAATGTTCGTGGCTCCCGCTCGTCTTTCGAGGTAGGTTATAATTTATTCTTTAGATACTGATTGGAGGACATATATAGTTTATAAATGTTGAAAGGGTATTAGGCGTGATGGAAGTCCCACCTTAATGATTACGATGAGCACTTGGGTGGGTACCAATCTATATTGTTGGGTAGCTAGAATGACGGGGAAAGCATGTAGAGCCTTCGGGCGTGGTTGTGGTGCTAAATCCACTTAGTTTGGTATGTTTGCTCTTTATGTGGGCTACGATATCCGTTTGACCTATACTTGTTTGATTGGATTGTTTACCTCATAATTCCGTATCTCCTATAATTGCGAAAGGAAATTCTTCTGGATTGCGTGATTGGGGCTAGCCATCCTGTTGTGTTCTGACTTGATTTGTTCTATTATTATTGGCTTGATGCCGCGTAGTGATAGTAGATATTTGAGACTATTGACATATCTTGGTCATGATATTGTGGTATCTTACTTGTTAATTTTGATACGAGGATAGTGTCACGACCCAAACCAATGGGCCGCAACAAGTGCCCGACCATTGCCGGTCAAGCACTTCTATGCTTGCATTTACTTTTCACTGACTATCCTGGGCCCATATACAATCTGTAACTGTGCTAAATTATCTCCCGAACAATCAACATAAAAGACACCGTACCTGGAACTCACGACCAACGCATACATATAAACATAAACACTGGGAATAACAGTGTGAGCCGATTTGGCGGCCACACATGTATACTGTACAACAAAATACATCTTGTGACGAGGTTGCATAATATCACGACTACATATCACTGTCTACAGACCTGTATGGAGTACAAATTGTAAAAATGACAGGACAAGGCCCTGTCGTACCCATATATGTACATAACCGAATAGCATACCAAAAGGAGTGTAGCTCCGAATCAATGGAGAGTCTTGATCTAGCGTTCTTTGAGGGGAGGTCCTCTTTGGTGCGAATCGTCCTAATCGGCTACCGATCTGCGGGCATGAATGCAGCGTCCACAGAAGGGACGTCGGTACGATTTATAATGTCACTAGTATGTAAGGCATGAATAGTAACATAGTAAGGGATGTAAAGTATGACTAATAATAGAATGGAAATATAGAGCATATCATGAAATAAAAGAGTAACCTGTACATGTGGGTGCCTCTTAGGGCGGATGCCATGCATGCTTAGCTTTCTTTGAAAAACATTTTTTTGTTCATATATATAGAAAATATGTCGAGGAACGTCGGCCCGATCCATTTAACCACATATGTCCCGCATCCGGACATCTCGCATCCGGGATGATAAGTTACACCAACTGATCAGGTGGCCATACGTCTACAACGCCACTTCCTTTTCCCCATATTCCCCATATACATACACATATATCATATACATATATCATATAAAAGCGGCGTACGGGAGAGCCCAAAGAAAGTCATGTATCTATCGGATTGACGTAAGGTCGGTAACCTCCGATTATATTATGGAATAATCATCATCGCTTTGTCTCACCTTGAAGGAACAATTATTATAAGGTGAGACTACCAATGAAGAATAACATCAAGAGAAAACATAGAATAGGATCATAAATCTCATAAGGCATCAATTCTTATACTTTGAAGTCTTTAGAAAATAGAGTCATTAACAAGGAATAAAATTGAGGATCAAGAAATAGCTCAATATTCTCATATTCATATTGAATCCACAACTTGAGACTTTCAAACATGAAACCATTTCATCATAATCATTATAGACATATTCACGTCTTTGACATCATCGTTGTCATTACAAAAACATGTCGGTCGTTGTAGTCATAAAAGCTTACAAAATCATAAACCTTTGTTTTGAAAAAATACGGACATTTTGGAAAAACATTTACGGGTTATCGGGAAAGGAATTATGCCTTGGAATCATAGACTTCTAACTTTTGAAAACAAAGAAGTTATGGAAGCATTTATGAAATCGTAACATAGGAATCATGCCTTTAAAAGAAAGGGACGAGCCTTAACATACCTATTCAGCCTCCAATTATCTACTCTTATTCATCCGAGCTCGCAAGTCTATATTTAAGAGGATTCATACATTCTTTAGACTCATCGTTATATGCTTGTCTTAGTCCTTCAAATAAATCTATTTATAATCTGCCGAAATTCGGGAAGCACCTCCCCTGTTTATATGCCTAGCTCGAATCACAATACCAACAAAACAAAAACTACAATAGCACCAACATCAACAACATCATCGTCAATACCAAAATATTCCATAAAACATCCCACGCGATGTTTGTCCAATTCCTCAACCAACAACTTTATTATACAACCATTTCATCACTCTATCTTCGTAACTAACCAAAAGGGTACCATATGGCTTGTGTAGCTTCTTCATGATATTGTAGTATTTTATTTGTTGGTGTTTGATATGAGGATAGTATTTTATATGGATTGTGTAGCCTTTTCGTGATATTTTTGGCGTACCCTTGCTTGATACTTGTGATATTGATCTGATTATTGACATTGAACTAATACATTGCACGCATTCTCATCCTTCATGATATACTGTTGATACATTGATGATATTTGAGGAACACTGTAAGGAGCTGGGCTCAGTTAGATGAGAGTGACGTGAGGACCGACATTCGATGAGTGATGTGAGGACCGACATCCGAAGGTTGTCTCGAAATCGTGGTTGTGTGGTAGCGACTTTTGAGGTTTGTGTCGGGAGCGTGAGGTAGTGGTATCCAGGTTGTTGCTGGATTATGAGGTACATGGACTCTGCAGGTTCCCCATGGGTTATACTACCGAGACGTCGATACTTTCGTCCGGAGTACGTGTGTACACAGCATTGCATTAAATTCACATTTCATACATTCTTGCATTGCATTGCATATATGGCTTGATTGTGATGATCCGATGATATACTTGTGTTATTTGGATTTGGATTGGATATATTGAGACTTGGCACACTTGGGTTTAAATGCTATAACCTAGGTGATGACGTGTACTCGATTTATGGCTTATGTATACTTATACTTGTTAATTTACCTGTTTATCTTTCTTTATTATCTGGATTATGTTAGCTAAACTTAGTCGGCCTATGATACCTACAAATACTGTGGTTTTGTACTGACCAGCACTTGCTGCATTCTTTTATGACTGCAGAATTCCAGTTGGGATTGATCTTTGTTTCTCTTGGCTGATAGTCGCCCCGAGAGTTGCTCAGAGTCTACAGGGTGAGGACGAGACGTCCACTGCCTTAAATATTATTCTTTATTTATGTCTTATTTTCTATTCCGAGACATATTCAGACTTGATGTATTATTGATATTCTAGACTTGTAGATTTTAGTTAGATGTTCTTGTATGACCAAACCAGATACTAGGGCAGATTTCACTTACTTTCACATTTTCTTATTAATATTATGATTGTGAGACTTTCGCTATTTTACTTCTTCCGCTATTTTTTATTATTTGTAACTGTTGAGTTAAGGATTCGCCTACCGAGGTGGGAAAGGTAGGTGCCCGCACGACATAGTGAAATTGGGTCGTCACAAGTTGGTATCAGAGCCCTATGTTACCCGGTCTATAACACAAGAGCGTGTCTAGTAGAGTTTCGTGGATCGATACGATGAGATCCGTAGTTATCTACGAGAGTTATAGGGTATTTAGGAAACTTTTAATTCTTTCATTCTCTCATGCGACTTCATTCAAATTGGTATCTAGTCGATTCTAATAGGTATCTGAACTTTCTTATCTTAATCACCCACGGAGGTTGGACACTCGTCCCTAAATTCTTATGCGAATGATTGATCTTTGACATGTTGCAGTTTGGTGCGAGGTGTGTTATTCTGATTCGGGAAAGTGATCAAGTTCAGTCTCTAGTGATGACCTAAGGATTTGATTGTATGGTGTCACGATTAGGTTCGTTGTTATGAGAGTTTGTGAGAAATGGGAAAGATAGTTCAGAGGGCTACAGGGTCTCCATGATTCAACGTTGGGTCGCTCGGAAGTGACAAGGTGTATTGATGGCTAAACAATAATGGGTTGCTCGATGATATGATCGGTTTGACTTTAGCTTCATCCAGACAAAATGATGGTGTACTTGACACTGGTGTACCAATGGCGGGTCGACGATTCAGCAGCTGTATAGTATTAGACTTCGATATATAGGAACAAGTGTAAGTTCGGTGACAGCCATAGAATTGGGCAAACGTATTGTGATCGTGGGTAATAAAGAAAGGAAGTTGACAATAAAGACATGAAGGAAGCTTTGTGGAAGGTGTGTAACGAAGCAAGACTTCTTAGAATATCTTGGATATGAGTACTTTCGTGAGATTGGGAAGGGAACAAAATTGGTATCTAACATGGTTGTCAAGATAAGGTTGCGACTGGTGCTAGAGGTTATTCTTGATATAAGCTCATTGATTTTAAAAGACTACTCGATTATTAAGTGAATGCTATGGGCACATCGTGATCGGTAAATTGACTGGGTTGCAGACTTCTTAGAAGTTAGTAATCGACTAATGGAAATGACTTCAAATATGGGCATACACGATAAGTTAAGGACTTGAGGAGTTACTGGTCGCTGCACTTTGAATTGAGGGGAGGTATTGATATTGTTTGTGGTTCGTTCGGCTTAGAGGAATAATTGGTTTAGAGGATCGAGTGGATTTGAGTGTTGTTGGCTGATAGTGATAGATTTATTTGAGATGGAATATGGGAACTGAAGGATTACAATGAGGCATCTTGCTATCGGGTTTAGGAGATTAAGGTTCGTAAGACTTGAGGTGAGGTAACATGAGTGCGTGAGTTGTGTTTGGACTGCGGGGGCATTATATCACGACGTACGGTAATGAGTGTGACCGATGAGGTTAATTGGTGTCTTCGAATTAAAGGCAGAAAGAAAATCATGGAAACAAGAATTAGGGATGTGAGAGCTTGGTTGCGATTGGATAGTGTAGAGTGGGCTTGAGAGTTTATGGATGAACTGGTATGATTCGGTTATGTCATAGACTAATAGAGGTCAGTGGTGGACTAAGGCTGTGAACCCTATTTTCATTGTGTAACAATTGTCTAGATCCCTCTACTAGTGGTATTATTACTCAGCTTAGGCGATTGAATGAAAAGGGATGGTCGTGCGAATGGTTAAAGGTATTCAGATTCGATAATTGAGGTAAGAGGTGATTCTTCAAGGACTAGTAACGTTAAGGATTTGAGAAGGGGATTAGTGAACATAGATACTTGAAATGGTAGATCGATGATGGGTTAACTGAGTTAAGTTCGGGATAACATTTCAAAAATTGAGTAAGGCAACTCGGGAAAGGATGCTCCGGTGAGATACATGAGGATATTAGTAAGACTGTTGTCTGATACGCCGGATTTAAAGATCATTCAATTCAGAGTGATAACCGTTAAGAAAATGTTAATGTGCAAAGTATGTGGTACGATCCTATCTCCAGGATTAATTCAGCTATAGTTTGCAAGATTTATGATTATGTGGTATTTTATGGAGTGGATTCGAGGATTGATTATGGCATCAATGATCATGAAGTGATTAAAAAATTAGGAATTGACGAGTCGAGAAAAGGTATAGATGATTGTGAATCGATAAGAAAAAGGTACATCTTAGGGATTTTTGGGTTAGTGTTGTTGGAGTTAAGCTTCAAGGTCTATGATTATAATTCCAGGAAGATATCTACGAATTCAAAGCGCTTCGCCTCAGATTTGAGGTATGACCGATTTACCGAGCTTTGTCAGGGTTTTTAGTTGATTTAATGATACTTTCTAAGAACAGTTACTTGGACAGAATAATGGTATGCAATGAGCTTAGTACAAATTTGAGGAATGAATATTATGTGAGAGGTCTTTATAATGATCAGTTAGGTTTCGACGGACTTTGCTCGGTGAGATATTCAGTGGTATGGTTCCTGTTTTGTGATTTGAAGGTTTACTAAGACTGGAACTAGCCAAGTTGGCTGTCTATAAGACCAGTTGTGATGGAATTGCGTAAGGATCTCAGATGAATCAAGGATTCTTTCTGGCAAGAGTAAGTTATGGTCTCAGAGTATTGGTATGTGTACTCCTGTGTTTCTAAGGAATTGCGGTACGAGGAACAACTTTATTAAGTGCGAAAGAAAGGTTAGTGGAATCAGAGTATTTTATCGGATCAAAATGGGCTATGGTTTATGACCATATTTTAGAGAATTCAGGCAGAGCAATTCATTTATTTGAGGATCAGTTGTGAAGGAAATTCGAATAAGGGGATATGAGAGTTGAAGCTTGAGCTAAGTTTAGAGAGTTGTGACTGGTAAAGTGAGCCCAAGGTGTAGTGGCCTGTTTAAGACTATTCGTTGTTTGATCCTATGTTCTATGAGTTAGTTTTTCACCAGGCCTGTCAAGAGTTCATCCGATTTTCCTTGTTTCGATGTTGAAGGAGTGCCATTCTGATGGTACTTATATCATTTGTTGGGATTCAATTTTGGTTTGATCAGAATCTTTCGTAGTAGGAGAAGCCCATTATGTGTTGAGATATCCCCAGTTGTTGCAGGCTCAGGTATCCTTCCTCCTTCTCTTTCTTTTCGCTCGAGGACGAGCAATTGTTTAATTGATATCTGATGTAACGACCCGTTTGGTCATTATTGCAGTTCCGACCCTTTTTAACCCTTTTTCGAGCTTTATTAGCTCATATTCGACCCACGGAGACCGTTACCACACTTCCCGAGGTCATCAAAATTAATTTGGGGGAATTTGGCTTAAAAGGAAAAAATGGTTGACACAAAGTTGACTTTTGGGTAAACGGACCTTTTTTTGAAAATCCGTCGAATCTGAGAGGTCCGGATGGTCATTTAGAACTGGTGTACATAACTGGTTCGATTCCCAATGCAATCGGATGTATTTTGGGAGTTGGGTTGGGATGTTGGAATTGAGGTATCAGGGGTTGACTCGGTCAACGAGACCTCCGTTGGGAATTCCGAGGCCACGAGTGCGTTCGTAGCTTGTTTTTATATGTGTCTGTGTTTGCGGTTTTTGAGCAGATGGCCTCGGTTGTTAGTCGGGATTTCGAGATTGAGATATGTTATTTTGAGGAATCTGGTTTTGGTGCCCGCTATAGCGGCACCCATACCGCATCAGCGGCACCGCTATAGCAGTTGCCTGGCCTCTAAAGCTGCTAAGGGCATTGTGAATGGACCGTCGTAGTGGTCTGATTGGCTATCGAGGCAGGACCGCTGCAGTGGTCCCGATGCCGCAGAAGCGGTATTAGCTGAGTCAGAGGCATTTTAATGTGTTAAAACCCTTAGACATTAAGTCATTTCCTATACTAGTTTTTTAGGCTTAAAGAGGCGATTTTGGGAGGGTTTTCACTGATTTCTTCTCTAAGATAACAATCTTGTCTCTAAATCATTCATTAGCTTTTTCTAATCATTAATCCATGCCTAGATTTCTCTTATATGGTAAGAAAAAAAGGGGGGTTTTGTGGGTTTCTTTTCTAATGATCTTATAATGATAAAACCTTGTCTATTTGGTGGAATTAGCATGGGTTAGCGTGATATTGATGGGTATCAGCTATTGTAACTTGAATCTTCCTTTTTCCAAGGCTTAATTGGTGAATTTATGGTTAGGGTTTATACCCAAATTTGGGGGTTTTGCCTAGAATCCGAAATAGAGCGTATTGTTGATTATTCTTGCTTGCTAAAGATGGGAATCGATCACCTAGAGGTTTAATTTCATGTTGGGACCTTACACACAAAGTGTTTGTATATCTTTAGGGGTCGTTTGGTTTAGTTGTTCGGAAACATGTATTGGGCTAGGTCTAGTCCTTTACTGGACTGGGCCTGGCCATTTCATTTTAAAGAAATGGTCCAAGAATATATGTATATACAGATGTATACTCTTGTATATGTGTGTATATACATATATGGGATGGGTAATTTTGGCTACCAATTAATATAACAAATAGCCGCTTTTTTAAAAGTGGAAACTAATTATCTATTTTAATTATAGCCATTTTGAAAATAACTAATCATTTCTATTATAGACGTATTAAAAAGATGACCTAATTGACCCCTTTCAAATATGGCCATAATTGATTCGCAAGCAAATTATTTTATCTTTTCGATTATAGCAACAATTAAAGCATTGAAATTAAATTGGCTATTTTCATTATAATCACAATTAAAACACGTAACTAATAAAAAATCAGTTATAATCATTTTTATGAGATAATTGCGATTATAGCGCAAGAACTTATAAAATTGAGAATGAATCCCTCCAATTTTCTGGAAGGTACTCCACCTACTTACTTGGCTGGGTTTAGCTTCAGATTGAATTTTCAGAGTCTGTCAAAGAACTTTCGCAAATGCGTAGTATGCTCTAAGCTTTCTCTTGACTTGATAATGACATTCTCCACATATAGTTCAATTTCCTTCTGGATCATCTCATGGAAAATGGTGGTCATAGCCCTCATGTAAGTGGCACCAGCGTCTTGAGCTCGATCGACATTACTCGGTAATTATACACTCCCCACAGAGTGATGAAGGCTATTTTTTCCGCATCTTCTTCACTCATCAAGATTTGATGGTACCCTGCAAAGCATTCCACAAATGATTACAACTCGTGCATCGCACAATTGCCAATGAGTATGTGGATGCTTGGGAGTGGAAAGTTGTCCTTGGGACTAGCTTTGTTAAGGTCGCGATAGTTCACGCAGATTCGTATCTTTTCGTCTTTCTTTGGTATTGACACAATGTTGGCCAACCATGTTAGGTACAAAGTTACTTCCACTACGCCAGACTTAATTTGTTTTTTCAACTCATCCTTGATTCAGATAATTAAGTTTGGCTTAAACTGCCTGGTTTTCTATTTAACCTATGCAAAACCTTCATTGATGGGCAATCTATGGGCCAATATGTTGGTGCTCAACCCAGGCATGTCTGCATATGACCAAGCAAAAATATTTACATACTCTCTCAATAGATTTATAATGTCGTTTGGGCTCAAGCAAAAATATTTACATACGCTCTCAGTAGATTTATAAAACCTGGATCAAATAATGTTGTAGCCAACCGGCCATAGACCGAAATAGTACCTATAATTACTGCATTTGAAGCCTCCACCTCTGGTCTACCTGGGAGTGCATAGCACTGAGCACGGCCACCCCTGGCCTTAGAACCTCCATGACCACCACCATGGCAGGTTTGAGTACCACCTTTACGAGAATAAGAACTACCTCTTCCATTATGTGCACGGCCTCTTCTGCCCGTGGCCGTGGCAACGACCTAGAGTGTGGCAATGCGAGAACACGAGTAAGCCACCCTATCTGAAAGTGGGGCACTCCTGACCAAATACCCTGAAGTCCTTTGCCAATCATAACAACCTCGACGGGCCAAGGGATACTAAGGGGAGCCAGAATAACCGGAATGACCACCTCAACCTCCAAGTCGAGAATGAGAACCCTCAGGACTGTGCCCTGAACCATGACCACCACGACCCAAAGAACCATCTGTCGAAGTCTGTATCGCTGCCTGAATGGGTCTGTTGAACTGAGGACGATAACCCTTACCTTGATATCCCCTACCTCTAGATGAGATACCTCCGTACAATTGCCCCTAAAAATTTGTGGGGCTTAACGCATTATCATCCCTACAACTCATCACGCCGAATAGACTCAACACTTCTAGAGGCATGCACCACTTGCTAATAAGTACCTCCCAAAGCTTCCACCTATGTCGATGACACTAGGATGTGATACGATAACCCCCTAATAAACTTCCTAATCCTCTATGTCTCATCAGGTAGAACAGTCAAGGAATGGCAAGATAGGGAGTGAAATATCATCTCGTACTCAGTCACGGACATCCCATGCTGCTCTAACTTTTCAAACTGCTCATGCCTCTCATCCCTCGAGGGACCCACTTTTCCAAAACACATGAGAAATCTCAGCCTATGTAAGTGGAGGCGACCCAACTAGTCTAGTCTCAACAAAAACCCTCCGTTGTTGTGTGAGAGCTAATCACATATGCATAGCCTACAAAATCAGCCAGTTGGTCGACAACCCCAAGTGTGCAGACGCTCATGGAAACTAACCAAAAACTCATGCACATCATAGTCAGGACGATCATCATACTGTGGTGGCTTCATCTTTCAAGCTTATCCCTATACGCTCCTCAACGATCATAGTAGGGCAGTTGGCCCAAAGTAGAATAAAACACCGTCTTTTGAAAAATCCTTAAGTTTGAGGAGCCACATCAATAGCTGGTTGTGCCCCTGGGTCCTATACCCTGCAACAAATATAGGCGAGAGTCTAAGCTCTAACTCTGGTTTGGGAAACCTCTAGAGTAGACAGTAGTATACTTGCCTTGGCCATACCCCCAAAGAAACTTAAGATGCACACCGGATGTCGAAAACGGGAGTAGCTGATCCATTGGTGCCGGAGGTACAACCTCGTCCAGCGCGACTTCTCCTCCGAGTATCTCCTTTGGGTCGAGTAACATCTCTAGCATGGCCCGGCACGGCGGTGCTCGGCTTTTAGCAGTGCTAGATGCGGCTTTGCTGCGCAGGCCCTCGCCGCTCCCTCCTCTCCGAAGCAGCGGGGTAGTGGGTGCGGGTGCGGGCTCCTGGTCTACATCTGTGAATGATCGTGTCCTTACCATCTGTGAGAAAGTGAAACAAAGAAAGTCTTAGAACACATAAGAACCAAGTATGCATGATAAGGAATGAAAGACTAGAGTTTTCCTAGATGTATATAGCCTTTCGAAGATAGATATGGAGCTCATCGTACTGATCCTGAAGACTCTACTAGACATTATTCTTGTACCTGTGAGACCAATTAACCTAAAGCTCTATGCCAATTTGGTACGACCCAAATTCATAAGTCGTGAGGCACTAACTCCCCAAAGTCGATGGCCACTTCTGTGCCCATTGATTAAGCAGTTTAAGTAAGAAATAAAGCAGAATAAACATACAAGTTAACTTTTAAGTCTTTAAAATACCTTATAGTCGTAAAATGTGGTAATGAATATACAACCGGCCCCGAATCTAGTGTCACTAGAACAAGAACGAACTTAATGGAGTATAACTTTGGGAGCACAACCCAAAAATACATATGTTGTCCGAAACAAAAGATAGAAAGTAAGATAGCTGAAGAAGATTCGGTGCCATAGATCAACTGATGGCTTACCCTAAATCATCTAGATGGTATCCTCAACATGGCGGGATCCGGGAATCACTGATAGGGAAAAGAAACGCTGCAA
>NC_081353.1:57119229-57226211 GCF_029784015.1 Lycium ferocissimum | reverse complement strand
TTGGGCGGGTTTTCCAAAAAATTCCCTTTACAAACCCCCTAAGACATTATTGGGCTCAACAAATTAACCCATTTGGTAAATAAGCATTTAGGGCTTGGAACTTCTTACTATTTAGTCTAGTTGCAATAAAAGAACTATCTTGAAGTTACTAATTGTTCTAGCTTAATCATTACCTCATTTTCCTAAAGATCTCATAAGATAAGAGAAAGAACTCACATTTAATGCTCTACTATAATCACAAATGGTGCGAGAAGAAAGAGGGAAATAAAGGAACATGAAATGAGGGATTCAATGAGTTTACCTTCCCAATATTTAAGTCTCTAGAGCTGGAATTTGCTATTAATGACGGCTTTTGATTTGGGAAAATGAATATTAGGTCAAGTCAATAAATGGACTTTAATAGGGAAATAACTACCCGTCAACCGCCGTGGCGGTCTAACGGTCACAGGCGCCTACTCGGGTAGCCCCATCGCTAGGATGGTCTTTAATGATTCTGCTCCTCCACTTCAGCGGAGCTTCCTGCCACTGTGGCACCAGCTCTAGGGCGGCAGGACTGTTGTTATTACGTTATGACTGGACCTGGCAGCCCAATTCGATATTTTAGACACAATTTGTACGACTGGTCCGATCAAGTTAGCAACTTTTAAGAGCTCAACGAACTTAAAGGGTTTTAAGGGGGTCAGGGCTATGAATTTTTTCGGAAGTCACAGTACCGACGAAACGGGTTGTTACATGAGATGCCAATTAAACAACCGTTCGTCCTCGAACGGCAAGTGCGGTAAGGCACAAGGAAAGGTACACACATGAAATGGACTTAGCAGTTGAACTTACAGGATTCAAAGGTATTCATTGTTAGTGTCAGTAACAAGGGAATGTGTACTGTAACGTACGAAATTAGGTCAGTGAAATAAAAGAAAAATCCTCCATTGATTTGGAACAACTTATTTGGAAAAATCTGTGCCAGTCATAAAATGAGAAGTATTTATTTAAATCAGCTCGAATAATAAAAGGCTCGAAAGAAGTAACACTCAACTCAACATTTTACAAAAGATTACATTATCAATCCAGTCCGAACTTTATCAGTAAGGGTCATCATACGTGAAATTAACCCTGGCATTTTGTAATTTGAGATAGCTCGTCTATTATTTCACGAGGAAATTGAAAGGGTAATAACTCAAGGAATCAGGTTTTGTGAAATAATTCAGCGTCTACCAATTGCAGATATATCAAGGACACACGGCAATTTTTTGTTGCGAACGAATAGGGACTGCTGGATCGTACGAGTCTCACGAAGTAACCTTAAAATTAAACTCAAGTGCAATAAGTGAAATATCGAGTAGTTAACCGCTCTTGGCCCACCTAGGGCCACATGGGCGGGGTATAAGGCTCGGGGTACCTTGAGATGAACAATGTAATATGATAACAAGATCGCCTCAGAGCGGCGGCGACGGCTGTTGTATCGGGAGCAAAGTGTCGCCGGAATGACAAAGGAAACGTTGTGGCGACAATGAACGATTTAGGAAGAGATCGCTTCAGCAATCTAAGGACCCGCTGCGGCGTCCCACACCAGCGACGGGGAACCACTATAGCGGTAATCGCTGAACTAGAAAAATATAAAAGGCACTTTACCTCTCCCCCTCTCACTTACACCTCTCAAATCCTAAAAAACTCTCCAAAATATCTCTTTTACTTTAACTTCCCACTTCCCACAAAACACAACTAAAACTTCCCATTACTCCCACACTTCATCCTCTACCACAAAACAAACACTACCACCTCACAACTCTCTCTAAAAAGGAAGAAATGGATTTCAAAAGGCTACCACTCAATCAATACCATTCTCATTTGGATCTCCAAATAGAAGGTAAGAAATCGTTCCCTACAACTTGTGGATAGATAATAGAAATAGAATTTCGAATAAATATGCTTGGAAAGACCGAATTTGTAACTCAAAGTTTTGGATTTGTTTAGGTTTTGGTTGATGAAATTCATGGGTGTTGATAACTACAATACACCACTTGTCTAAGGTTAGGATAACCCTTACAATGAATTTTGCGTAGTTAATGTACATATTTAAACCAAGAAACTCGGACATAGTGGAGAGTTTTTACTTTAGAAAAAGGATACTTGGCATTCATCAATTTGGGGTTGTTTGTTGCTACAAATTGCTTTCCATGGATCGCAAACATCATGCATGCTTGATATCTCCTCGATCCGCACTAAAAACAAGCTTTTGAGTAAAAAATCGAAATTGAAATCTGAAATTTTTTAGTTTTCTGTGACGAAGAAGAGACCACCGGAGGCGGTCGTCAACCCCACAGCCGACCTGTAGCCGTGGCGCCGTGCCCGCGCAGACCGGGGTCCTGTGAGGGATTCGAGTATAATCACCGGCACTGCCTATGTGACGGACTTAGCGACCGGAGATAATCGTCCGAGTGACAATAATAGCGTGCCTTCAACATGGGGCACCGTAAACTCGCAACTTAACTACTATGATATACTAGTCATTTTGCCGAGTTATTTCCACTGTAATGTACCAGAATTGATATTGGGCTTGGGTGACATGAAATCTAACGTGTTTCAATCTCTTTTGCAGGTAAAATGGCTCAAAATCAAGAAGAGGTATTGCAAGACGAAGAGGTTCCCACCTATAAGAAGCTTCCCAGCCCTCAAAGCAAACGCTTACACTTGAGTCGACGTTCGCCCTACTGTTGGAATGGCGTTTTGATATGACCAACATAGAAACACGTGCTCCGAACTTTTATGATGGATTGATAAGGATCAAGTGGACTCGATTGGTCAGGGATCCCAATGACTGTAATGAATGTGAGGGGGTTCTATGATATGTTGCCCATGGTTGATTGGGATTATCCAGAGCCAGAGATCATTATAAGAGGTGCTCCAGTGAGAGTAGGGTCAAGGTCGATTAACTGGGTGTACAAGCTAGATAATCATCCAGAGGAGCCCTTAGCATTTAAGGCTGCTGAGAAAGATTTGGTGTGGTAGGCTTGCAAACTGGTGCATGAGGATAATGTGCAGCGGGCTCCTTGGTTTCATGGAAAGGTTGTGACCCAAAGCACCCTTTTTTATTGCGGAAGCGAAGAGATGGCTAAATATCGTCTCCCGCCAGATCCATTCTTCTGGGAATACTCATGATGTGACCTTCTCCCGAGCTATTATGATTTCTTGAGTTCTTGATGACATACCGGTGAATGTGGGCTCTCAGATAATTAAGGAGTGGAGGGAGTATTTTAGGGTTGGTGGGGCGAGCTTGATGTTTCTATCGCTGATCACTTTCTTATGCTGGAGGCCTAAGGTTCCCAGGTAGGGTGATGATGACTGAGTCAGTTCTGATGCTCCGTTCATCCACTACGGGTGAAGGATCGAGGTACCGCCATCAATAATAGAATGATAAAGAAGGTGGACAACCCAGGCGAGAGAGAGAATGGAGCCGGGCCGGTACTGAGGCTGGAGATGGCGATGAGCATAAGGCTGAAACTGAGGTCCCTTGTATCCACAGTCCTTTTAAGAGCATGGACTCACACTTCGATGAGATGATCTCGATGTTTCGGACGATGTCCATGACTTATGATGGGTCCGGTTCATAATGAGTTGCTACTAGTTTCCCTACTCAGGAGGAGATGAAGAATTATTTGGAAACCTAGAAAAAGATGGGTGAGTCACTAACCACTCTACAGACTGCTTATACCACTCTGGCCAAGAACCACGGTGAGCTTCGTATGGACTTTGATAGAGAAAAGGAGAATAATAAGTCCCGTGCCAAGCTTCACATCAAGGCTTGGTGTATTAAGGAAGTATAGAGGAGTATCCACCCCCGTGAGCGGATCCCAGTGGAGGATGATGACGATTTAGAGCATCATTCCTCGAGGGTGTGGCCCAAGGTGAGGGTGGCCAGGGTGTATTAGGGGATGATGGTGGCAGCTCAGATGCCGATGATGCGACTAGCAGGCTGGCGGCCTAGAGACCCTTCCCTCTTCATCATACTGCTTTGGTTGTCCTTGTAGGGCTTTCTATTTTCAAACAATCTCTGTTTTGGTTTGCCTGTTTTGGTTGGATGTTCAAATAATTTCTTGTTAGTTTTCTTATGTTCTGGTTTTTTAATGTTGATTGGATGATTTTCGCCCTTGTCGGGCTTGTTTTATATGACTGTTGGTTGTAAGATTTTGCTGGTTTTTCCTGTTTTTGCTTGAATCATTTAACAGGGTATGTGATGAAAACAGGGGAAAGATACAGGTCTCAGACTTAGGTACCTCCGCTTCTGCGGTTTCTTAGACCGCTATGGCGGTCCCGCTTTGATGGTAAGGAGGTCCCCAGAAGCGATCGTCGAAGAATAGAGGATACCGCTTCAGCGGTGAAGTATCCGCTCTAGCGGTAATGTCACAGCAGTGATTGATAGATGTGGCGCCAATCACTAGGCGGTGGATTCACTCAATGCCCATGTCACGACCCAGCTCCGTAGGCCGTGACTGGTGCCCTACTTAGGCACCCAAACAAACTTACGAACCAAATTGTCATATTATAGCAGAAAGCAGACGTCATACGAATACAGAAACGAACGCTGTCCTAAGCGGTCGCCCGTGCAAAACCATCAAATCAAAATCAAAACTGGCGGAATGTACATCGCCCAGACACACACACACATACATACAAACAGACGGGCCATATCGGCCATAGTAGCATACGGGCCGCTTAAGGACGCAAAACAGAATCATATGCGAACAACTGGACCCACGACCCACAAATATGACTACAGGCCTCTACAGACAAACAGAGCATACGAACATATGACGGGACAGGGCCCCGCCGTACCCGAACAGTCACAAATGTGCAGAATATACATAGCAAAACATATATACCAAGTATGAGCTCCGGATCAAGGGGGAGCACTCCAAAATAACGAGAATGAAAAGCCTAAACCTGGGATCTCCCAATCGAGGCACCCGTGTCCCTGCGCGCAGCGCATGAAAAGGAAGGGGGAGTCGGTACGGAAAAAGAGTGCGAGTATGCAAAGCGAGAAAAGTACAAGGTAATCCAAATCATGGCTGGAGTCAGAGGATACAGAACAAATACAGAAATAACAGATCAGACCTGTGTGGAATGCAAATGTACAGAATGCAAATAAAAATCATGCATAAGGCTCCGGAACGTGGTCACCCCCTGACGCTGGTGCCACAACACATCATACTCCAGAAGTTTTCAAATCTCCGTACATCTCCGAACACATCACAAAGTCACACACATCAAATCATCAGAACAGATCAGATGCCATATCACATCATAACACCATAAACGGTAACCGGCCCTATGGCGAGGCCGCGGAAACCGTAACACATCATACTGCCGAATGTATCACAAAGCGCACGATCACAGAACCGGCCCGGGTACCGGCGAACGAAGTCATACCCATCGGCACGAGCAGAGTAGTGCAGAAACCATATGCATATCAAAATTAAGTTCCAGGACTCGACACGTAGTTTTATATACGAACATATTAGGATCGGAAGGCTCATAATGAGTGTGAGTTAATCGGAATTAATATACAAAGGTCGCGTACTTTTAAGTTATCAATTTTTCTCAAAACACATCGTAGATCATTTTCAGAGAATTTTAGCATCATTCATAGTAACGAACTTTCAAATATCATTATCGGACATTTCAAACGGACCTTAACGTCATAAAACACTTCTTTTTCATATCGTACGAAAATGAGCGTACAAATCTAATAAGGGAAGTCTCGGAACTTGCAGGGCCCACCTCGGGTCGAGTCGAGCGGCAGACATAAATTTCCAACGGTAGGTTCCATAAGGTCATCCGTGATAGCTTCGAGCAATTTGGATTCATTTACGAAAGTACGAAGGTTTACGCATTCTTATATCCAAAGATAAGCATTTTGATTCAATTACGAATGAATAGTAACTAAAATCAAACTCGAATCTCTAGGAGCAGATTATCCCAAGGTTCCGTTTTCGGCTTAGTAGGTCTAGGACATGCCATAAAAAGAATGGATAAGCTTTACATACTAGGGTTGCGCCTTATGCTTGCTTATTCTTAAATCTCGTTCGCTTCAAAATCTACAAATGGTCAAGACTACCAAATGTAAGTCACAAGCTTTTTAAGAGTTCAATCTTAACCCTTATTCATCTATAAACATTTGGGCAGCATCTCCCCCTATCACGTATAGCACCCAGAGACGTAGCTCGGCTCAATATAACCAACAACAACCCAACAACAACACCAACGACAATAACAATCACCACAAATCACAATATAACGCAATTAGTCTACTTTCCAACATAATGCCATAATTCTCATTCCGACTTCACGCTTTCCATCCAATATCAACATTCTCATATTTATTTACTAATCTAAAACCATTCAAATACAATTCGGAGGCATTTCATACCATTTCTACACAATATTCATAAAGTATACAAAATATACAAATTTTCCATCAAAGCCATAATACATCTAAAAGTTTTAATCTTCAACATACATGTTCATAGCATGCTTCCATCTTCCAATTTCATCCATAATCATGATAATTTGCACCTTACTACCTTCATTTCCACATTTACATAAACAACTATAAAGTTGCATATTTTCCGACAACAACCTTACAACATATTTTCCATGACGACAAGAACCATTAACCTTTCATTTTCACCACAAAACTCCAACAACACAATTAACTTACCAAATTGTTTGATTCATGTCCTCCCCCTTCATCTTGATACACACGGCCCACACACACATATTCACAACACACAAAATTTTCATACTCTTTCATATACTTCATAAGGCTATAACAACATGATCAACATACTAAACAAATTCAACCATTTTCCTCCACCATACTACCTCCCCACGGTTACACACACACACACACACAAATCACAATTCCATACTTTTCATTCAATTCCACATACCATATATATATAACCTTCTATAACATAATAAAAATATGAAATTCTCACCTTTTCCAATAGATTCTTCTTGCCAAAAGAAACACTTTCTTGCCAAGATAATTATGCCACTTTGAAGAGCACCTTGAGATTAGTAGAAATACAAGAAGATTTGGATTTTTGGATTGAAGATTGATGAACTAAATTTTTTTTTTTCCTTGATGGTTCGGCCGAATGGCCTCTAATGTTTGTTCTCAAGTTTTTTTTCTTTCTTGATTTTTCTTTTGCTTTCTTGAAGTTTCTTGAGAGCTTATCCCACTTATAATTAATCACATGATTAATTATATGGGTTGGGCACAAGCCACCATATGGCCGGCCACCCTCCCCATCGGGCTTCAATTTTTCTTCTTTTTTTTTTTTGAGCCCAATTCCTTACAATTCTTGTTTTGTACTTCCCGAAACAAATTTCCAAAATTCCAAATTCGCCCTTAGGCCTTCTCCATTGTTCCCGCATTCAAGTTTCCATAACCGATACACATATTAAGAAAAATTCAAACATGACCTTATTCCTTACAAACCAAGGTTATTTCCAAATTTTTCGAATACGCAAAAACACGGGATATAACAAAACCACTTCGCAACTAAGAATTAAATCAAATATGTCCCCCATATAAAACTAGGTCTAACTCGTAACACGACATAATTATGCGCTAGATACCAATTGAGCACATAGAGATACCAATTTGACCGAAGTAGCACGAAAATAGGTGGGAATTTTTCCTAAATGTCCTATAGTCTCCCACGGATGGGCACAGACATCTAAGTACCATTACACGAGACACTACTAGACAATGCTTATGTACTTGTGAGACCGGTAACCTAGGCTCTGATACCAACTTATCACGACCCATCTTAGAATCGCGCGGCATTTACCATTCCCACCTCGGTAAGCGAACCTTTAACCCAAAACAGTTTCATATACAATTAAAGAACAAAATTCATTTATCCTTCAAGATATAATATAATCAAATGGAATTCCACCAATATATTTAAGAATGCAGCGGAAGAGCTTACCTCAATTTAATAAATACACTGTTTCCTTTTCCCATGACCTGATCTAGACTAGTAGAAGAGTGACTAAGAATTAAATACGGAATACAACTGTAAATCTATGACTCAACCTCCATCTCGGTAAGGGAAGGAGGGAGCCCTTCAAGATAGGCACCGTGCTTCTTCCGAAATACTTCAACTAATCAATGCCCTTAAAGACTGTACACCCTAAGAGGGATGTAGCAAGAGTTGTATCAATACAACACTGGTAATGGTAAGAATCATAGGCCGACAATGGTTAGAAATGCATAACGGTAATAGGATTCACAAATAAGCATAGTAGGTAAGCTAGGTCAACAATACACATTACCTACCGCTCGTCCCTACAAATAAAGATTCTTATTCTCATCAACTCTTCCGTAGTGATCCATTTTCTTAACTAGCATTATACTCCCTTCTAACTCATCTAACATACAATAGACAATTTGGCTCAAGTATCACAAGTCAACTACCATTGCGCTATTCACTCTTATTATCAGGAAGTTATCTCGTCATTCAGATATTCATTATTCTCCTGAATCAAGGAAGTCAAACATACACAACAAGGCCAACTAATATCAAGTATAAGTAATTCAAGATCAGGGCCTATGGTTATAGCAACTAAACCCAACTTCGCCATGTCCCAGTACAGCAATCCTAATCAATGCATCATAGTAGTATCACAACAGTCAACAAAAACCAAGATACAATGCAACGCAATAATGTATGTAGGATGAATGCAGTGCATATGCAGATTTGTACAATATGTCCAGGAGGGAGCGACACACACACACACACACACACACACACACACACACACAAACACACACACACACACACACATATACACACACACACACACACACACGACCTCGGATCACGAGACAACTCTCATGATCCTGGCAAAGACTTTGGGCATCGAACACTCTATCGTTCCCGGCAAGAAACTTCAGGCAATGAACACTCATCTCCCTCTTACGCTCTACGACTGAAACTTCAGAGGCTACACTCTCTCACATATCATCATCAGTACTAGAACCATTCATATGTCAATGTTTCATGGAAATACGTATGAATATAATGAAATGTGATATCAACAACCAATGTAACCCGAAACATACCACACAAGTAACATCAACAGTAAGGCTACACAATAAGCCACGCTGATTAACTATTCTCATCTCAGTATCGAACGAGTAAGTACCGTAATATCAAATCCATGTTATGTCACTAGCCACAATTACTAATGTCTCAACGTGTTAACAAACCAACCAGTAACTAGATTAAGATGAGTTCACAACACAACAGGGTGGCTAGCCCCAAATCATACAAGAAGGCCCAAACTAAGATAATATCCATCCCAACTTCGTACTCAGAGGCTTACATGCATTCTGCGACAATATATCTGAACATATGCTTTGCTAATCGAAGTCTTACCATAAGGTAATCATAACCCACAACTTTACTAGTGTTACATAAAATCCGCTACCTCGTATACATTATCAATCTAATTATCCAACCCAATCTCCGAGAACCTATACATGAATTCTCCGTTTCATATAATACTCATGTATGACAATCTAACAGGAGTCTACCAAATGAAGGAAGCCGTAACCTACATCAGTGTCGAACAAGTACGCGAACATCCACTCAATTGTTGTTGCGAACTTGTAGATCCTAGTGGTCTAGGAACAATGGATACATTCAAGTAAGCAATGATTGCGGAAATCGAGGTCATGGGGGTAAAATCATCATTTCTAAAATAATCAATCCAGATTCTTGTTTATGCTATTACACCTCCTTATGGAAAACAAGGTTACCTAGGTCAAACATACCTTACTAATTCTTTTATGACATTATTAGCCTCTAACAAATTAAACCATTGCAGAAAATGGAAGATTTAGGCTTAGAACTTGTTATTTAGTCTAGTCTCAATAAAAGAGCTATCTTGAAGTTACTAATTGTTCTAGGTTAATCATTACCACATTTTCCCAAAGGTCTCATAAGGTAAGAGAAATAACTCACATTTAATGCTTTACTATAATCACAAATGGTGTGAGAAGAAAGATGGAATTAAAGGAAGATGAAATGAAGGATTTAATGAGTTTACCTTCACAACATTTAAGTCTCTAGGGCTGGAATTTGCTCTTAATGATGGCTGCTGGTTTGGGGAAATGAACATTAGGTCAAGTTAATAAATGGGGCTTAAACAGGGAAATAACTGCTCGTCAACCACTGCGGCAGTCTAACGATCACTGTGGTTACACCGCTTCAGCGGTTGCTCCACCGCTGGGATGGTCTTTAATGATCCCGCACCTCCGCTTCAGTAGAGTTTCCTGCTGCTGTGGTACCAGCGCTGGGGTAGCAGGACTGTTGCTATAGCGGTATGACTAGGCCCAGTGACCCAATCCAATATTATACAAACAATTTGTACGACTAGTCCGATCAAGTTAGTGACTCTTAAGTGATCAACGAACTGAAAGAATTTTAAGGGGGTCAGGGCTGTGAATTTTTTCGAAAGTCATAGTAACGATGAAACGGGTTGTTACAATGCACACATTTGAACATTAACAAACAGTGACCCATAGGGGACTCATGAGGTGCATATACTAGCCCGGAACCATTTCCCTTCAGGTTTCAAGCCCTTAGGCTTCCAAATCAACAAACACAGTCAGAGGTTGACAATACCTATAGCTTGGCCAATCTGGCTCATATCATTGTCATCACTCCATCCAAAACTTTTTCCCCTTGGACTTTACTCGCGTAACCTCTAATGCTTATGAGATATATTAAACAACATGAATAGGGCATGCACAGCAATAAGAAATCAAACTATGCAGTAAAGACTCAATCTTCAGCTCTTTCCACTTTTAAACGAGTGTTAGGAGTGATGAAACGCAGAATCACAATGAGATGGGTAATAAGCATAGAAGCAGTAAATAAAGGACCTCATATCCCAATCACAAACACAAATAAATCTATGCTACCAACTAATGCCCAAAGCGTGGCATTTAGACTAGACTATACAATTAAAATTATACTAATACCCTTATCATAACACCAGTACCCGATACAAGTAGTCGTCACCTCAAAAGTATTGAGGCCCCCTTTAGTTAATCCATTGCCCCTCTTATTAGTCCAATTTAACCAACCATCATGCTTAAGTTCAGGTTTATAGTATCAACATGCCTAGAATAGGAGTATGAAAATCACAACGATGTCTTGCCCTTCCGTGGAGCCTCCAAATGATCCCAATCTGTTTAAGCATGAATTATATGTAAGAATAAGAAGTCAATCGATACCCATATCACTCCACGCAAGATTTGGGCATAGAAAGTCAACCCAAAAACCCTTTTCTAAACCTCGAAGGTCATAATTGTAATTGCGTAGGAAAATCGGGTTCAATAGGGTCGAATTATTATTCTAAGAAATCATACAAATCCAATGGTGCTGATATTAGCATACTTTATATCTGAACCCAACAAGTCACCAAAAAAAGAATTCCGAGCCATGAAGGACAAAATAGAAAATTCGACCCAAAATTAATTTACCCAACATCTATGGAGTCTATATCCAAAAAATAAACATCAAATTCATGCCTAAATCAAGAATCCCTAAACTCTAACTTAGCGTTCATATTCTTCCGAACCCCCCCCTTTAATTCATGATTTCTAACATGGAAATCCCTACTAATTAATGATACAATGGTAAAAAGGAGGTTAGAAACTTACTCATTTGATGAATCTAGCAATTTCTTCAAAAATCTCCTCAAGCCGAGGTCTAGAGCTCAAAATATGTGAATAAGGGGTCTAAACTCGAAATGGGGTTTTATTTCTGTACAGACGAAATTCCATCTTCGCGAACACAATCTAGCCTCACGAAAGCGGCCACTGACCCTGCCCAAACCTCGCGAATGCTACTAGCCTGTCCCCTCCTCTTGCGAACACTAGACCTTTTTCATGAATATAAAGAAGGAAACCAAACATCTGAAACACAAGAAAAATCTTGTTTCTCCGAAATTCCGTCAAACACCTGAAAGTCATCCGAGACCTTCCGGACATGAACCAAATATGCATCTTCAAAAGAGATCATCTTGACCCAGTCAACCCCAAACACCTTAAAACTTGATTTCCAACCAAATGTCAAAAATACCCCCCGAGTCCCTTGGGAACCAAACCGACTACTCATCTAAGTCATAATCAACAATTCAGAACTAATGAAATCGACAAAATCTCCAAAAAGGCCCATTTACCCCTGATGTTGACTTTGGTCAACAATACTTAAGAACTTCAAAAATTTCCAATTTCTCATTCAAATCACAATTGAATGCCTCGTGAATCGTGTCACCCATCCCCACAAGTCAAATATACTCTAATGAAGCTAGGAAAAAGATCAACAGGGGTAAAATTGTCAAAATAGTCAAAATGATCTAACGGGTCGTTACAGTTGTGGATGCTCTTGTGTTGTCTATGAGAGGAAAAAAATCTTATATTTGTAGTAGTCCAAAACTTTTCTGTCAAGAAAAAGATAGATATGGAAGAGTCATTTTCTACCAGAAAATCTTTTCCATCAAGTAAACCTTTTTGAAGTAAAGCAAAATTATTGTAGAATCCAAATAGGCTATGAAATTTAGGGGAAACTCTAACAAATCTCCCCTTGCCATGAAATTTGAGGTCAAATAATCTTGATTCTCCTTCTTCAGATAATATTCATTATTGTTGCTTACCATGATTAAAAATAAGGTTAAAAATGGTTTAAGAAATATTTTGTTTTTATTTTTAAAGATGCAGCAGCAAGAATGTGCAAAATACGATTCAAAATTCATCTCCACATGTAGTAATCCGGACAAAATCTTCATTATCGCTAATATTGGTTGCAACTTGATTTGAATGCGCCTTGAACTTGTCTTACCTCACCGAATCATCGGCTCTGATGCTATCATTATCAAAATCACGATTAATGATGGCACCTACACTATCCCCCAGTAGGTGAACCATCCCAAGTTTAGAAAGCCATTTAACCATCAAATGCGAAAACCATATTAAAACATGATAGTTTTTAAAGTCCCAATAATATAGAAATACAGAAAGCATAACAATTATCCACACCCAAATCCTGGTGTCAATTATACAAGAGCACTAGAATACTAAGTACAAGCCTTGTAGGACTAAAATGAAACTGTATATAGGAACCAAATATGGAAAGTAAAAGAAGAGGTCCAGGTGTCGTGGATCAGCCAAGCAGCTCACCTGAAATGCCAGAATCTGCGTCTCAAAGTCAGCCACGAGGTTTAAAGCTGGTAGAAGGGTCTGTATCTGCACAAAGTGCAACAATTGTAGTATGTGTACAACCACTAGTACTCCATAGGCATCATAGGCTAACAACAAAGGAGGCAGACACATATAGTATATAAAGACTAAACACACAACACAAATCAGCTAGAACATATATATCTCCAAATTATAAAAAAAAAAAAAGGATATTATGTTTTATGTAATCACAACAGATAGGCATATAGTCCAAATAGGAAAGAGTAGAAGAATGAATGAATGTAATGCACTGGACAATTGAAACTCCCGGTACATACATGCTATAGGCCATGTTGTATAGTCATGACCCATGGAGACTCACGAGGTCCATATAACTGTTGCGGCGTGCAACCTGATCCATATGTCTATTGTGGCTTGCAACCCTATCCATATACCTGTTGTTGTGTGCAACCCGATCTATATACCTGTTGCAGCTTGCTATCAAATCAATAGGCCTACTATGGTGTGGAATCTGATACATAAACCATTGGACTGTGAGACCATCACTTTTACCTTTTCTGGGCCTAAAGAGACACCTTCGTACCATAAAATCCACGACTTATGCCAAAACAGTAATTATGAATGATCACAATAAGCATCAAAGTTCCATGATATCACAGCTATGATATAGGCATGCTTAGAGTGATGAATACAACACATAGAAATCAATACACGATAGAATTCACACATTAGGTCAATCATGAATAACTATCTATCAGCTGACAGCCCAACCTAGAGTTCACAAGATTAATCCAATGACTTTATAAATAAATCAATATAAATCCCTCCTTTTTCATACCCTCAACCCCTTCAGTATGTATAAGGTATATGCGCTCTCCAAACGCACTCTTAAGAGCAAACCTTAACCTTCCTCAATGCCGAGCACGAGCCATAAACTCACAACAAGGCCTTCCCCTGCTAGAGCGCCTTAGAATGATCCAAATCTATCAAGAAAATTGATCTATATTAGGATACAATTTCTTCAACACCAACTTTGTTATACTAATTTCGAACGCAAAAAGGCTATCCTGAGCCCCAAAGGGCAAAACTGTAATTTTGCCCTAAAATCAGTTTACCCATAGTGTATAGAGTCTATCAAGAAAATAATCCAAAACAGACTTCAATTCAAGTTCCAATTTGAAGGAATTCATAATTTTACCTTAGGGCATTAAAATTCCAAAACGTGACCCTGAACTCTGGCTACCAAATATGAATTTTCCTTTCAAAATAGTTTTCCCTCAACTCAAGGAACTTAAATCCAGAAAACCCAGTCAAAAAGACGCCATCCTTGACTTGCAATTTCTTATTTTCCCAAAAATTCAACTTAGGGTAAAAAAAACCCCAATTTTCCAATACCCCACCATGTAATCAACTTTTAATAATGTAAGAAATTAATAGAGTACCATGAAATAAGGTTTGTGTTCTTACCCCAAGGAAATACGAGAAGAATACCTTTGAAATCGCCTCAATCCAAGCTCCTAAACTTGTGAGACAAAGTAACTAAATCCCGAAACAAATGGAGAAAAAAATGCAGTAGGTGTCCGGCCCAAATCAGATGTTACATGATCACGAAACTTACCTTTGACAAGCCCAACATAATCCTTGCGATATACCACCCAACGATAGCCATTTGAATCACCCAATTTCGCATTAAAATTAGAGAGATATGATGTTTTGAAGTTTTAAAGGAAGTTTTTCCTTAGTCTCAATAACATACGCATCAGCCAACAACAACCAAAACAAGTTTATATAAGTTCCTTAAACTTACTTCAAAAAGTATTCCCAACTTACACAACAAATAACCCAAAATATACTTCGTAAATGATTGTTTATACTCTCTTCCTTTTCATGTCTATGTAGCAAAAACATAACAACATGATAACACCATCACCTGCTACCCATTTACCATAGAATTCCAGTCGTAACATGCCAATAACAACAACTAACTTCTCATATAAGCCTATTATACTTCCTTCAACAATCGTACAAGGATATACGTCAATCAATTCTCAAATATACTGATATTCAAGAATGATATACATCTCCCTTCTCCTCACCATGAAGTATAAACTCAAAAATATCTTCAAAACAACAAATAATATCCATATACATGGAAATCATCCTAATAACACAGCAACAACATGATTAAGATCAGTCCATAACTCAACTTATAGCCAAGAACAAGTTTAAACTTTCCTTTCACAATTTCCTCATCTAGCAAGTAGTAGAAAGGATAAATAATTCCATAATAATGAAAAACAAGGTAATAGCTTACCTCCAGAGCCCAATAACCATCCAACACAAAAGTTTCTTCACCCTTAAGTTCTTCCAAAGTTCATCACAAGAAGCAACACTAGGATTCAATATAAAACCCTAAGCTTGGATCACTTGATTTGCACTTTTATTCATTGCTTTCTCTTGGAGATAGGTTGGATATGTTTAGGAGAGGGTTTTTAGAGCTTTCATGGATTTAGGGATATGTTAAAATGAAAAGGAAAGGAGCTGAAGTCGAGATATATCAGAAAAAAGAGTTACACCACCATAAAAATATGGGTAGGTATACTGGCTGTATATATAAATACAGTCCGTATCATCAATCGCATAATTTTATACGGGCCGTAACTTTCATCATTTTCTCGGATTTACAATCTGTTAGTTGCATTGAAAAAAATGACTCTCTGAACTCTAATTTACATAGGTTATGTATTCCATAATTCCTCATATGCTAAGAGATATACCTCCCTCAAGTTGGACCAAAAATCCTGTCTAGTATTCTACCAAGTTTTCCCAAAGTTTTGACAAACTTAATTTCTTCGACTCCCTTGATCTCAGAATATTTAGATACTTGGTTAACACTTGTTAAAAGTCTTTCTTAATCTTATAAGGGGTCCATGGCCTCTTCGACTTACGTTAGTTTACCTTTGACACAACTGACGCGAAAATTTGCGAGGTGTAACATTTCGGAAGCTGGCAAGGTTCTGGCTTGTGTGGAGGCACGGTCTTCCTTATTAGAGTAGATTAGACCGCAGCAGTTTGATGATCCAAAGTTGTGAAAATTCGAGTAAAGGTGTTAAATGGAAAGGCAGCGAGGAAATTCTTGATAGCGAGGAATTTTGAGGATTAAGCGTCCCATATGTGTTCCCCAGGTAGGTGATTTGACTACATTGATCACGGAGGACACTCACAGTTCGAGGTATTCTATTCATCTGGGGCCTACAAAGATTTATCGGGATTCGAAGCAACAATATTGGTGTAGTATGAAAAGGGATATCACAGGATTTGTGGCTAAGTGTTTGAATTATCAATAAGTGAAGTATGAGCACCAAAAGCGAAGTGAAATTAATCAGAGGATGCCCATACCTGAGTGGAAATACGAGAGGATTTCCATGGACTTTGTGTTGGATTTCCACGGACTTTGGGGAAATTTGATGCTATTTGGGTCATTGTGGACCTTTTGACTAAGATGGCTCATTTCATACCAGTTCAAACTATTTACAACTCAGAGAAGTTGGCTAGGATCTGTATTCTAGAGATAGTTTGTTTGTATGGTGTTCCTATTTCTATCATATCGGATCAAGGCACTCAGTTCACATCGCATTTCTGGCAATTCATGCAGAAAGAGCTGGGGTACTCGAGTGGAGCTTAGTATAGTGTTTCACCCTCAGAATGATGGTCAGTCGGAGTGGACTATTCAGGTCATTGAGGATATGTTACGGGCCTGTGTGATTGACTTTGGTGTTCATTTGCACCAATTCTTTCCCTTGGCGGAGTTTGCGTACAACAACAATTACCATTCGAACGTTTAGATGGCACTATCTAAGGCATTATATGGTAGGAGGTGTCATTCTCCCGTAGGTTGATTTGATGCATTCGAGGTGAGGCCTTGGGGTATAAACTTGCTTTGTGATTCATTTGATAAGGACAAGTTGATTCAGAGGAGACTTCTTACAGGTCAAAGTAGACAGAAGAGTCATACGGACGGGAAGGTTCTTGACTTAGAGTTCATGGTGGGTGAACATGTTCTGCTGAAGGTTTCACCCATGAAGGTGTGATAAGGTTTGACAATAAGGGCAAGTGGAGCTCTAAATACATTGGTCCATTCGAGATCATTCAGTGTATTGGTTAGGTAGCCTTTGAGTTGGCTTTGCCTCCTGGGTTGTCGAGTGTTCACCCCGTGTTTCATATTTCCATGCTCAAGAAGTATCATCTGATGGTTATCATGTGATTCAGTGGGATTCAATGTAGCTTGATCAGAATTTGACTTTTGAGGAGGAGCCAGTTGCTATTTTGGCTATACAAATTCGGAAGTTGAGGTCCAAGGAGATTGCTTCAGTAAAACTTCAATGGAGGCATCATTCAGTGAAAAGACTACTTAGGAGACCGAGTCAGATATGCGGATGAGATATCCCCAACTTTTTAGCGATTCAGGTATTTCTCGTCTCTTTTATATTCATGGAGAAACATGTGTTTAAGTGATGGATGATGTAACGACCCGTTAGGTCATTTGGGCTATTTTGACAATTTTACCCCTATGGACCCTTTCCCTAGAGTATATTTGATTTGTGGGAATTGGTGGCGCAATTCTCGAGGCATTCAGATGTGATTTGAATGAGAAAATAGAAATTTTTAAAGTTCTTAAGTGTTTGGTTAACCAAAGACAACATCGGGGGTAAATGGGTCATTTTGGAGATTTCATCGATTCCATTAGTTTTGGAGTCGATTATGAATTGGCTGAGTAGTTGGTTCAGTTCTTAAGGGACTCAGGGTATTTTTGTCATTTGGTTGATTATAGTTTTAAGGCGTTTGGGGTTGACAGGGTCAAGATGACCTGTTTTGGAAATTTCGAGTGCGCGAGTGAGTTTGTAGCGTATTTTATAGCTAAGATACATATTAGGTTCATATCCGAGAGGTCCCAGATGAGTTTCGAGTGTTCGACGTAAAATTCAAAGAAACTAGATTTTTTGGGTGTTTCAGGTGTCTAGTTTCCTTCTTCGCATTGGTGAAGAAGGTCTCGCATTCACGAGGGGTGAGGACAGCCTAGCTGCATTTGCGAGGATGGTCTCGCGTTCACGTAGAGTAATTGGGGTCGGGCCGGGTTGGCTGATCCATTGCATAATCGATGGCCATGCTGCGATCGCGATGGGTTGGACTGGGTCAGTGAGTGCGTTCGCGAGGCTAACTCTCATTGGCGAAGAAGGAATTTCGTCTGGACAGAATTAAAACCCCCATTTCAAGTTTAGACCCTTTATTCACATATTTTGAGCTCTAGGCCTTAGCATAAGGTGATTTTTGAAGAGATTTTCTAGATTCATCAAGTGGGTAAGTTTCTAACCTCCTTTTTACCTGTGTATCATTAATTAGTAGGTATTTGCATGTTAGAAATCATCAATTAAGGAGGGGATTTGGGAGAATATGAACCCTAAGTTAGAATTTGGGGATTCTTAATTTAGGCATGAATTTGATAATGGATTTGGTTCATTTTTGGGATATAGACTCCATAGATGTTGGGTAAGCTAATTTTGCATCAAATTTTCTATTTTGTCCTTCGTGGCTCGGAATGCTATTTTGGATGATTTCTTGGGTTCAGATTTAAAGTTTGCTAATATGGGAATCATTGAATTCATATGATTCCTTAGAATACTAATTTAACCCTATTGAACCTGATTTTGCGACGAAATTATGATTTTGACCTTTGCTGTTTAGAATGGGATTTTGGGTTGCCTTTCTGTCACGACCTAACACGTGAGTCGAGCGGGCATCCACGCTATCCTCTCTAGTGGGCGAACCCTTCCCTTACCATAATCAGGTTTGAACCATAGTACAAGAGCTATTAAATAAATACAAGTCTGAAATGGCATACTAAAGTCCCAATCCTAACAGTAAACTGTCTCAGAAGGTTGCAAATGACAGCTAATAGAGCGAAGGAGGCTCCGAGCTGCGGATATAGCAGTGCTCACCCTGAAGTCTCCAAAGAGATAGGCCTCAGGATCACTCGCAAGGCTGTGACGTGGATGGAGTAGCAAACTCTGCACTCATAAAAAGAGTATAGCAAGGTAGTATCAGTACAACACTACGACTGGTAAGCATCATAGGCTGACAACGATTAGTTCACATATATAAAAGACATAAATGAACAGGTAGGCATATAAGCAATCAAGCACACTCCATGAAAAGTCTCAGTATAAAGTCAGACCATAAATAAGATTAGTTGAAACATAAGATCAATCGAAATGCACATATCAGTCAAGGCACAAAATCAGTCAATGCAAATGAATGAATGTATATGCAATGCAATGCTATGCAATCCATTGGCCAACCTTTCTGTACCGTACACATATGCTAAGGGAAAAGCCTCATAGCCATGACCCATGGGGAACACGCGAAGTCCATGTACACCTCGTCCTAGCAAGACACCTCGAGCATTGAGCACTCTCTCGCTCCGATAAATGATCTCGGATCACGAGCACATATTCCGCTTCGGTACAGACTCTCATCTTTCTTTTACGCTCTCCGGCAGAGACCTTGGAGGCTACACTCTCTCACTTATCATCATATCCAACACAGTTCATATCAAATCATCATATGAATAAGAATGTATTCCATGCATGATATCAACATCGACAGTAATCATATCAAAATCTCATCTGTTACTTGTCATGAAATACACAACACAAATTCAAGCCTTTTTCTTGATCTTTCCTTTGTTTGATGATAACTGAGAAGAAAAGAGAGAGATGAATGCACACAAAATCACAAATATAGCAAATATAGGGACAAGCCCACATAACGCTTGATGGAACCAACCTAATTGGATTTCACCTCCACACCATGCCCGAAGGCCTGCCATGCATTCCCCATCAATAACTACTTGTACATATCGAAGTCTAACCATAAGATAAGTCGTAACCTACCTCAGTGCCGAGTAGGTGCCATGAACTAACCAACACGAGCCTTCCCCTTACGAAGAGCTTCCGAACAATCAAAGTCCATTCAATAATTTAATCTACATTAGAAACCGGAACTAACGATACCTATATTGCCATAGAATTATTCGAATCGAAAAATGACCTTTAAAAGGACAAGCCCGGGCCCACAATGGTAAAATGGAAATTACAAGTTGGAAACAGTTAACCCCAAGCCTAAGAAGTCCAAACACCAATAATCAACACAATCTAATTTCAATTTAGCACTAATTTCGTCATTAATCTAAAATCCCCCAAATTTAGAAGAAACCCCCCTAATTCCATGACTTAGATTCTTGAAATAAAAGGAGGATTCAATCCTAGGGACTAATTACCCATTGATTAGGTGATAGAAATCAGCAAATTTCCCAACAAAACCCAATTAGATTAAAAAAGATTCATAGTAATCATCCTAGCGTTTAGGACCCCATCTTCCCAACTAGTTCATGAAAACTACCTAGAATCCAAACTTAAGCCATAAATAAAATTGAAATAGAGTATAAGGAACTTACCCTAAGAAGAATCACTCAAAAACTTCCACAAATCGCCCCAAAATCTCCTCTAGGTTTCAATTTTGTGAATGGAAAAGAAATGGTTCAAATTGGTTCTGTAGATGCGGACTCACCTCCGTGAACAAGAGGCTCGCATAAGCAGAGCCACTTGCCACCTCGCGTCTACGGGCCAAGTCCTGCATGGGTGGACCCGCAGAGGCAAACACACACCTGCAGAAGTGGAACACCAGAAACCAGCAAAAATCTGGTCTTCACCAAGTTCAACCCCAAACTCGACATCCATCCGAGACCTCCCGAATACAAACCAAATATGCAGACCAATGTAAAAACAAGTTATGAACTCACACGTGTCCTCGAAATTCCCAACAGAGGTCATTTTGACCAGATCAACCCCCAAAACCACAACAGCATGTTTTTAACCAAGGACCCAAAACGCTACCGAGTGCCTCGGGAACCGAACCAATCACACTACCAAGTTATAAACATCTCTCCGAAACTTATGGAATTGGCAGAATTCCAAAAATGGTTCTTTTACCCAAATGTCAACTATCAGTCAAAGGTTTTTCACATTAAGCCTTTAATTCCCTCAAAACCAATCTCGATCACCTAGGGAACCGCACTACCCATCCCTGCGAGTCAATCAAGCCCTAACAGAGCTAAGGGAAGGGACAATAGGGGTAAAATGGTCAAAGGAGTCAACGTGACCAAACGGGTCGTTACATCAGATACCAATTAAACAATCGTTCGTCCTCGAACGGAGATGAAATAAAACGAGAGAAAGGTAACTGAGTCGGTAAAAAGCTAGGGATATCTAGTGCGCATATCAGCCTCAGTCTCCCATGTAGCCTCCTCAACTGGACAGTGCTTACATTGCATCTTAGCTGAAGCTATCTCTTTTAATCTAAACTTCCTCACTTGCCTATCCAAGATTGCTATCGGCTCCTCTTTGAAGGATAGATTCTGATCGAACAATACCGAGTCGCAATGGATGATATAAGAGCCGTCAGAATGGTATTTCTTCAACATGGACACATAAAACACCAGATGGACACCTGGTAAACCTGATGGCAAAGTTAACTCATAAGCCACATCACCAACACGATGAATGATCTCAAAGGGGTCAATATACCTCGGGCTCAACTTGCCCTTCTTCCCAAATGGCATCACACCCTTCATGAGCGAGACCTTTAATAGAACCCGATCGCTAACCAAGAACTCCAAATCTTAGACCTTCCGGTCTGCATACTCCTTTTGCCTACTTTGAGCTACAAGAAGCTTTTCCTGAATCAGTTTCACCTTCTCCAAATAATCTCTCAACAAATCGGTACCCCCAAGGTCTCTCCTTTAAAGTATCAAACCACCCAATTAGTGAACGACATCTCCTACCATATAAAGCCTCAAACATAGCCATATCAATGCTCGAGTGATAATTGTTGTTGTACGCAAACTCAGCCAAAGGTAGGAACTGGTCCCAATGCTCACTGGAGTCTATCACAGAAGCCCGCAATATGTCCTCTAACACCTAAATAGTCCTCTAGGACTGACCATTGGTCTGTGGGTGGAAAGTTGTACTAAGGTCAAACTGAGCCCCCAATTCCTTCTGCAAAGTCTTCCAGAAATGGGAACTGAACTGAGTGCCTCTATCTGAAATGATGGAAACTGGCACACCATGCAATATGATGACCTCTCTAATGTAGAACCTAGTAAACTTATCTGTGTTGTAAGTAGTCTAAACTGGAATGAAGTGCACAGACTTAGTCAACCTATCAACAATAACCCAAATGACATCATACTTGCCCAAAGTCTTTTGTAGACCAACCACGAATTCCATAGCTATCCTCTCTAAGTTCCACTTGGGTATGAGCATCCTCTAAGTCACATAACCCGATCACTGATGCTCGTACTTTACCTGCTGGCAGTTCAAACACTGAGATACAAAGTCCACTACGTCCCTCTTCATCCTAGACCATCAGTAATGCTGTCACAAGTCACAATACATCTTTGTAGCAATAGGGTGAATGTAGTATCTAGAACCATGAGCCTCTCTCAAAATCAATTGAATCAAATCGCCAACTCTAGGCATGCAAAGGCACCCCTTAATCTACAACACACCCTCCTCATCTCCCCACTTAGCACCTTATCCTGAATCTTAGACAATTTGACATCCTCAAACTATTGGGCCTTAATTTGCTCCAAAAGAGATGACCTCACCTCAACACAAGCTAGAACTTTGCCACTATCCTATTCATCAAAGCCATGAACACTGCGGGGGCATTAGTACGCCCGAAAGACATCACCAACAACTCATAATGCCTGTAACGGGTCCTAAAGGCTATCTTTGGAATATCATCAGCTCTAATCTTCAACTGGTGGTAGCCCAATCTCAAGTCGATCTTAGAAAAGACCGAGGCACCCTGAAGCTGGTCAAATAAATCATGAATGCGGGATATCGGATACTTGTTTCGAATGGTAACCTTATTCAACTGTTAATAATTCATACATATCCATATAGAACCGTTTTTTTCTTCACGAACAACACTAGAGCACCCCAAGGGGAAACACTGAGTCGGAAGAACACCTTACTCAGCAAGTCTTTCAATTTCTCTTTCAACTCTCTCAACTTTGCAAGAGTCATACGGTAAGGTGGAATAAAAATAGGCCGAGTGCCTGGCTCCAAGTCGATGCAAAAGACAATGTCGCGGTCGGCCGGTATACCAGGCAAGTCTATGGGAATGACCTCCGCAAACTTGCTAACTACCGGAACATACTCCATGGAAGGAGTATCCACACTCGTATCTCTGATATGCCCCAAATACGCCAAAAACCCCTTATCCACTAACTTCTTTTCCCGAAGGAATGATATAATCTTCTTAGGAGAAGGCTAGGAGTACCCTTCCACTCTAATCTCGGAATGCCTGGCATAGCTAACGTGACTGTCTTGGCATGAAAGTCTAGAATCGCGTGGTAAGGAGACAACCAATTCATGCCTAAAATAATATCAAAGTCCACCATACTAAGGATCACCAAGTCTACCCTGTATCATAGCCTATAAAAGCAACCACGCGTGACTGATAAACTCTATCTACTACCACAAAATCTCTGACTGGAGTGGAAACACGTATGTGCACATTAAGAATATCACAAGTCATATCCAAACTAGTAGAGAAATAAGAAACACGTATGTGCACATTAAGAATATCACAAGTCATATCCAAACTAGCAGAGAAATAAGTAGACACATATGAGAAACTAGAACTCGAATCAAATAATACTGAGGCTACTCGATCACAAATGAAAATAGTACATGCAATGACAGCATTGAAAGCCTCCGCCTCTGGTCTCTAGAGGAAGGCATAGTAATGAACTCGTCCACAATCAGACTGTGCGCCTCCTAGGCCACCCTGGCTAGACTGAGCCTCTCACAGACTGTTAAACTGCCCCTACTGGGCTGATGGCCACCCTGGCTAGACTGAGCCTCTCACGGACTAGTACCCACCTCTACTTAAAAATCCACCTCAGCTAACTGAAGGTACTGGAGTCCTAGGGGTCTGATACTTGGTACCATGCTAGGACCCACTCTGTCTGGGTCTGAGACACTCTCTAGAGAAGTGTTTGGGGTTACCACATCTAACCCAAATGTACTCTGGGCATATGGGGCTGAGCCACTGAAACTAAAGAACTATAATATCCACCATGGTCTGAAGGTCAAGAATAGGCACCTCGAGAAGTCTGCACGGTACTCTGTCTACTCTGCACAGAAGGGCCACCTGATGATATCTGGAGCACTGATTGGAAGGGGCGGCCAGAATAGTGTTGATTAACCCGGCCCGACTGGCCCTCACCTCTCGAAGTAGAACTACCAAAACTAGCAAAACTACTGAAACTGCCGAACTGATGGACCTTCTTGTCACTGCCCCCTCCATGAGCTCGAATCCTAGCAGACTCAATATCTGTAGCATGATTCACTATTGACTAAAATGAAGAACCCATAGCCACAAGCTGAAAATAGGATAGCTCCAACGGAAGACAAATCTCCTCTCCCTCTCTGCCTCAGTGAGAATGAACTAAACAAAGATAACGGGCCAAGAAATGAAATCTGGCCTCACACTCAGGAACATACATACCCCTCTACTCCAAGTCACTGAACTCATCTCTCCTCCTATCTCTCAAAGTACGGGGGACGTACTTCTCTAAGAATACCTGATAAAATTGGGTACAAGATAAGGGAGGAGACCCAGCTGGTCGACTCTCAACATAAGAGCTCTGCCACATCTTCGTGTCCCCACGCAGCTGCAAAGAGACGTAATCAACCAATAAGATTCAACTATACCCATCATGTGGAGCCTCTCATGACTATATTCAATAAACTCGTATGCATCCTCTCCAGGTGTACCAAAGAACTCATGTGGCTTCATCTTGATAAACCTACTAAACAAATCCTACTTCTCAATGGTCATAGTCGGACTGCCAACAAGCCTAGGAGTGAAATATGGCACTGGGATCTAACCACAGCAACAGGCTGTGCCCCATAGGTCTGATATTGCTCAGGAGTTTGCCTTCCTGCTCTAGTGTGAGACCCTTCTGGAGTAGGCGAAGGCCACCCACCTGGTGCAAACCATCAAGGAAACTCAATATACGAACCATGGTGTCTTAGAGAACAGGAGTAGAAATCCCATCGAGTTGAGCCTAGGCTGGTCCCAACTCCCCCCCCCCCCACCCACCCACCTGGTGCAAACCATCAAGGAAACTCAATATACGAACCATGGTGTCTTGGAGAACAGGAGTAGAAATCCCATCGAGTTGAGCCTAGGTTGGTCCCAACTCCCCCTCATCCATGGGCTCGTGATCTTGTTAAACCTCTGGCTCTAGAGATAACGAGCTAGTGCAGGTCTTACCAACTACAGGAGCCCTACCCCTGGCTGGTGCTGCACCTCATCTTCTGCCTCTACGTCTATCATGGCCGTTTGCTCGGCCTCAACCTCGTGCTCTGGCCTTAGCGATGGGCTCGAATGCCTTGTCCTTCACAATAGTCGCACGGGTCCTTACCATCTATGTGAGAATAGAAGTGAAGTCAGATACCAATTTGAATATTCTAGATACCAATTTGAATAAAGTAGCACGAAAGAAATGAAAGAATTGAAAATTTTCTAAATGTCCTATTATGTGTCATCCGACAAGGCAAATGTTATAGCAGATGCATTGAGCCAATAGTTTGGCCTAATTGGTATTTGAGGAGAGACTATTGGCCAGAGATATTCTGACTTTGGCAAACGGGGTGGTGAGACTTGATAATTCAGATTCAGGCAGAGTTTTGGCTTGTGCTAAAGCGAGGTCATCGCTTTTGGATCAGATTAAGGCACAATAGTTTGATTATGTGAAATTGTAAAAGATTTGTGATAAAGTACTGAGTAGAGAGGCCAAGGAGGCAATTCTGGATAGTGAGGAATTTTTTAGGATTAAGGGGCGTGTTTATGCTCCTCGGGTTGGTTTCTTGATCAAGATGATTTTAGAGGAGGCTCACAGTTCTAGATATTCCATTCACCCTGGTGCTACGAAGATGTACTGTGATTGCGAAGAAGGCATTTCGATCGTGAGCATGAGGGAAATAAGCCTTCGTAATCACGTGATGAGCTCCCGCAATCATGTAGAAGCGCGTGTGTGAGTGAGTCAGTTTCGGTGCTTCGCGATCGTGACCATGGCTTCGTGGTTGCGAAGGAATCAGCGGAGTCGGGTAACTTTCGCTCTTTACGATCACGTGGTCTTAGACGGTGATCGCAAAGAAGGGTCATTCAGCAATGATTAAAAATTCCCAAACTGTAAGATCTTCTCAAATTCTAAGTTCTTGAGTTGGTTTTGGAGTGTTTTCAAGAGGGTTTTGCTAATATAGACTTTGAGGTATGTTTCTAATCTTAGTTTCATGATTTTCATTCGATTTTTGTCATCATTTAATGTTTGTAATCACATGTTGGTGTCACGACCCAAACCGATAAGTCATGAGGAGTGCTCGACTTCTACTTCTCAGACACTCTCATACTTGTACCTGAATCTTACTGAATAAAAAGGTGGCCCATATATGACTCGTAACTAAATTATACTGACTTATGTATGAAAAACACAACGAATTATGCATCAAAGGCTTATAGACATGCATATATATATACATACTAGAGACAACAGTGCAAGCCACTAGGCCGCTGTAGATACTGTACAACAAGATAGAAGCCGACAAGGCTATATGGGTTCCACACTATGTATAACCTTCTACAGACCTCTAAAGGAGAACAAGGCTATTGAAAGGACGGGACAGGGCCCTGTCATACCTATATATACATCAAAATAGCATACCAAAATGGACAGCAGCTCTGAACCAAGTGGAGCACACCAACTACTGCTGGATAGAAGTCCTATTGAGCTGGACCGCCTGACTGTCTACTTGAACCTACAGGCATAAACACAGCCCCCAAGCAATAGGGGAGTCAGTACAAATAATGTACCAAGTATGTAAGGCATGAAAGCAATATAAAAGTGACATTAAACATAACATAAGTCTGTAAGGGCATATCATATGTATGTATCTTTGAAAATCATATACATATATAAGTAGTATCATACCCCGCCTTACTATAGGCTCGGTGTTATCCCTACCCAACCATGATAGGCTCGGTGTTATCCATACCCAACTGCAATGGTGTGCACAATAGGTGCCAAACCCACTCGACTATAGCGAGGCTCGGTGTCAGAAAATAGTTGTACATATATATAAATCCATAAAAGACTCGTGAAACGTCATTTTGAACTCTAGAACTATAGACATGAACTATGTCTGAAGATACATATGAAGCCATATATACTAGCATCTCTAGAGCATCTAAGAATAGAATCTTTTGGAACTTGATCGTTTACTTCTTTCATTCGTATCCTAAAGATCATGCCAAAATAAAAGCAAGGAATAGCCTTAACATACCTGGTCTTAGCTTAACGTCTCAAGAACTCAACTCGTATATGCTTCTCGACCTATGTGATATCAATAATGATACTATCGTTAACCATACAAATGATTCTCTTAATCGTATAACAAAATTTTAACTTATCCTAAAACAAAATGGGCAGCATTTCCCCCAGCTCCATATATCAACAACAACAACCAGAACAATCCAGCAAGTATATACATCAATAACAAGATACCATGTAGTAATAACAAGTCATAACCATTTCACAATGAGTGACAAGCCGGATACGATTATAAAACAAACTTCTCCAATCTTTTCTTTCCTTAAAAACACATATCAATGACAGCAACAACAATATACTCAAGTTACTCCAACAATTTCTAGCCACAACACAACTTAGAATATTACGAAATAGTCAATACAACAACAATAATGTCAAAATATGATTTCCTGCTATTAACTCCATATTTCTCATCCCACAATTTAGCTATGACCCGGACGAACTTAAATATAACAAGATTAGGAGAATTATTACCTTATATGCCAAGAATTACTCTTTTTCCACCTTACTTCACTACGAAGAAATCCCAAATCCAACAACACGGCAAATGAGAACAGGGAGATCAAAGCGGTGCACAAAACCCGTATGTTGTTCTTAACTAGAATTGTTCTTTGATGTCATGAAATATTCATGTGCTGCTGTGTAGAGGGAGTATCATGTTGCTGCCAATGTTTTGCTCTTCAAACTAATTCTCAAAGCTAAAGTTATTGCTAACGTTTTGCTCTTCCAAGTTAATTCTCAAGGATAAGCTATTGTTACTACATAAGAAAGTTGCTAAGCCAAAAGAACCTCTCAAGGTTGCTGGTCACATTCTTGTTTGAGAGAAATTAATAGGAAGAATGAGACCTCCTCTCTTGTCATTACTTAGTGAGCAAAATGAAACATTATATGTCATAGTTACTTAGTGGACCATGGGTTCCACATGTTACCTCGTCACTTTGTGTAGTTAATTGTAAAGATGCCACCACCCATTTTAAAATGAATGGCCACTAATTGACTTTCTTACAAGGTCCCACGTGGAGGGGATTAATTAATATTTATCCACTACCTTAATAATTAACTTCGTACCTCGACCTCACTATACATTAACGAAATACACCCATAATTAATTCTTGATCTCAATTCACTTAAATGTTAATCACTTTTAACACACTTCATGTACTCCTTATCATGGTCATGTGATATAACACTAGTCCCTAGCTTCCTTTTCCACACACAAAATATTATTTGCAATCATCATCGCCACACTTTTTCGTCTTAAATCATTTAACGACTCCATTCCTTGTATTCACCGAGTTCTTGATTTTCATGCTTGAATATGACCAAATTCTCCGGGCTAAAATTTTCTCATGTTGGGCGATTTAATTTCCTAGTCCAAAAATACGGGATGTTATAGCTTGGATCGTATTTCATTCAAATAAATTTTGAACATTGATGAAACTTATTTTCTTCGATTTGTTTAACTTCTAATCCTTATGATACATTTGTACCATCACTCTAACCACCTATAATCTTGGAGGATAACCTCGTTTTCCATTACTAATGTTATTTAACTCGCATGCTTTCCAACACATGAAAACACGAGATGTAACAGTTGAGTTGAGGATTAGATATTTATAAACCCTAGGTTGAGATTGGAGGTTTTGGGATATTAATGAAATTGAATGCTTTATTGTGATTAGAATTCCATGAAATTAATGATGGTGATTATCTAGACTTCGGGTAGCGTAATTTTACCTTTATTATCCCATTTTACCCTTGTGGGGCCCAGGGTCACCCTTTTCATGGTTATGTTAGGGGTTTTCTGAAAGCATAGCAATATTTATATCGTTAGATTCGTAGTCTAATATAGATCATTTAATTGCTAGACTTTGAGCGTTTAGAGGCAATCTTGAAGGGGAAAGCCCAGGTTTGATGGTTTGAGGCTCGTATTCGGCAATAGAGGTGGGTTATGGCTTACCTTTGTTAGACTGTGATTAGCGAATCACATGTGTTATGTAGTTGTAGACGGGGAAAGCATGATAGGCCTTCAAGCATGGTTGTGGTGTTAAATCTACTTGGTTGGTATAATTTCTGATTACGTGGGCTTGTCGCCATTGTTTATGCATTTATTGACATGTGTTGTACTTGACTGTGTGGTTATGGTGATATGGGATGTGTTGGTTTTATTTGTTGTAATTGGGATTGATTTATGATACGTTTCCATGGTAGTCTTGTTTATTGGTGCAAGGATTGAGTTGGTTTGTTGTGTTTGTGAATACCATCTCATACTTATTAGCATTGTTACATGTGATACTTCATTCTTGCATTCATACATGCATATATGATGAAAGAGTTATGGAAATGGATTTGGAATTGAAAGAGTTATGGAAGCAGTATTGAAATGGAAAGAAAGAGAAAGATGAAAGTAACATGTCATTATTATTATGATCTGAGGTTTATACAAGATATGTTTATTAAGCCACAGTCTATAGTCCGTCTAGGGTGGCTAGTACATGGAATCCGCGAGTCCCTATGGATCATGACTGTTAAAGTGAAAAATGCTTACAGCATGTGTGTACAGGTTTGAGTATTGGCCATTGCATTGCACGACATCCCATCTTATTGCATTGCACATCGCATTATCACATATTTCATTAATTCATTGGATTCGTTTGTATGTACTTATGTTGTAGCTTACTTCGAGGAATTTCTGACAACTTGGTAGGCTTGTGGATTAGAAGCTCAACCCTAGGCTATGACTTGGCTACTTGTGATATTTTGTGTTTGTTGATGGTTGTCGATTGTTCTATCTGTTGACTTGTTGATTTCTATGTTACATATGCATGATCTAATCTTAGTCGGCCTATGATGCTTTTCGATACGTGTGTGTATCGATACTACTCTTGTTACACTTTTTCTAAGTGAATAGTTTGAGAGGGACCTTCGTCGAGACCCCGATTCTAGCCTCGAGGCTATCTTTCTTGAGATTCCAAGGGTGAGCCACCTGCGAGCCCACAGCCCTAGATTCTTACCTATTATTTTCTACTACTCTATTCATGAGACAATATTTCCTTATGTTCAAATTGATGTATTATTCCTACAATTGTATTAGATTAGTTGTTCTTGTAATGGTGACTTCACATCCTTGGGAAGGTTATTTTGAATCAGTAATCTGCACATTCAATATTTATGATATGATTTAGACTTATTAATGTTTGCTCGTTTTACTTACATCCGATTCTTAAATTGATTAAGTAATAATTCAGGGGATGGTTCTCCCATCAGGTGGTTTAGTGTGGGTGCCATCACGACTGTGAATTTGGGTCGTGGAAATAAACCTTAACTTAAGCGTCATGGTTGGTTAAACTGGACTAATAAGAGGGGCAATGGGTTAACTAAAGGGGGGGTCTCGATACTTGTGAGGTGATGAGCCCTTGTATCGGGTACCGATGTCATGATAATGGTATTGGTGTAATTTCTATTGTATAGTCCCGTCTGAATGCTACGCTTTGGGCATTAGCTGATAACATAGATTGATTTGTGTCGATGATTTGGATATGAGGTCTCTTATTTAGTGCTTTTATGCTTATTACCTGTTTTATTGTGATTATGTGTTTCATCACTCCTAAATACTCGTTTAAAAGTGGAAAGAGCTAACGATTGAGTCTTTATTGCATAGTTTGATTTCTTATTGATGTGAATGCCCTATTCATGCTATTTATTGTTTCTCATGAGCTTTTGAGCATACGTGTGTAAAGCTAGAGGGAAAATAGTTTTGAATGGAGTGATGACAGTGATATGAGCCAGATTGGCCAAGCGACAGGTATTTTGAGCCTATGGGCAGTGTTTGATGATTTGGAAGCCTGAGGCTAGGAAACCTGAAGGGAAATGGTTTCGGGTTTGTATATAGACCTCGCGAGTCGCCTATGGGTCACGATTCATTAATCTTCGAACGCATGTGTACTCAGGAGATGGAAAAAGGCCTTGCATTGCATAAAATATCATATCATTGCATATCATACTATTCCATTGATTACTTGGTTGTGATTTGTTGAGTTTATTACCTGATTTGCCTGAATTGTCTACTTGGAAATATGACGGACTTGTGTATTAGAAACTTTCACTTAGGCTTATGACTTGATGTTTGTTGGGATTACTATGAATATTGATTTGTGGACTAATAACGGTTAAGTGTGGAAATACTTTCTATATTCGAAAATATATTCTAGAGATAGAAACTAAATAAATTAGAAATGGAGAAGAAGCTGAATTAACGATGAACAATCCGAGCCCACTGAATTCACAATGTATCCTTAAAGAACTTAATCCCCCTAAGTACCCAAGGTTATTGATTATTTCCACCTAGGATAGAATGAATTACCATCACCGGTGTAGCGGTACCTCAAACGCCGGTGTGCAGCGAACACTAATGAACAACCAAATCACATTTAGTAGTTTTGTGTTTATTATGCAGAAAGTACTATTCAGAAAGAATAGAAAGTGTAGAAAATTTTCGTAAGGAAAACAGTGGAATAACTAGTATTTATAGCCTGAAGGTTGAGTCCAGTCCAAAAAGATGCAACTCTTCCAGGTGACCTTTCGCGAAAATAGTTGTTCATGTAAAATGGCTATGTCCGAAAAATTAATGGGAAATTAAAACGAAGAGGAAATTAAATTACCTTTACAAAATGGTCATGAAACTTTAATACAAAATTTATATTAACTAATTAAATTTGGTCCAAAAAATATATCAATCAATCAGATCATTTGACCAAATCTAAATCCAAATCTGAAGCTGAAACCGACCTGAGCGATGACTACGGCACGAGGGAAGACTCTCTTCTCAACTCTTTATGATCTAGAAGAAGTGCTTCTACATATAAGCACACTAGTATTACTTTCCCCTACCAATGAGGGACAAAATTCGATTTCCTTTTCACACCTCATCCAAAAACCCAACAATCCCCCATATGAATGGGGAATGGCTATATGGAAACATGTATGAAAAGGTGTGTGATTTTCAAGTAATTATTAACCGCATTAGGATAAGTAGGTTTCCGTTTGATAGTTTCCATAGTGAACGCATATCGGATATACTCGGTCAATCGGTAGATTTGATATCTTTGAAACCATTGAACTTTAGTGTATACCTAGACAACATATATTACACAATTAACCCTTAACCATCTTTTGTTCTCATTTCTATGTTCGTTTCAGCTATGAACACCACCTGGTTTCATAAGTGCATAGAGAATTGGCCTTACAGAACTCTCCTTGAAGAGGCTTACACTTCACACTTACATAGGTGATTCCTAAATGTGTCATCCGTAGATACACTATTTGATATACCCCGTATCAAATTTAGAAACCATAAAAAGACATCCACGCCTTATCCTTGGTACTGAACATTATCTCATCACGAGAATGGACCAAAAAGTTGTTCTGACAATGTTGAACCGTCATTCATAACTTTGTTTGAGCTCCTTAAAACCTAGATCTTGAGATCTCCAGTCTTCTAGGTAGAGTTACCGCCATGATGACTTACCCTCGGCCGTAGTCCCATTCCTCTCGATGATCTCTCAATTACCTCTCTAGTTAGGCATTTTGTGAGTGGGCCAACACATTTTAGCTTGACTTCACGTAATCAATTGTGATAATTTTCCTAGAGAGTAGTTGTCTAATAGTTTTATGTCTCCATCATATATGATGAGATTTACCGTTATACACCCTCCCAGCCCATCCAATTGCCACTTAACTATCGCAATGTATGCATATTGGTGCAAACATTTTGGGCTAAAATGGACTATCTTCCATGAAATTCCAGAGCCATTCAACTTCTTCACCGGCTTTATCTAAGGCTATGAATTCATCCTCCATTGTAGAGCGGACAATGCAAGTTTGTTTGGATGATTTCCAAGATACAGTTCCTCTACCAATTGTGAATATGTAGCCACTTGTGGATTTAGAATCAATTGAACCGGTAATCCAGTTTGCATCACAATATCCCTGAATAACTGCAGGATACTTATTATAGTGCAAAGCAAAGTCTTAGGTATGTTTTAAATATCCCAAGGCTAGTTTCATTGCCGTCCAATGTGATTGGCCTGGATTGCTCATGTATCAACTCAAGCTTCTTATAGCACAAGCTATGTCGGGTCATGTACAATTCGTAATATACATTAAACATCTCAACGCACGAGCATAATCCAATTGAGATATGCTTTGTCCTTTATTCTTTGCAAGTGCATGATTTTCATCAATTGGAGTCTTTGCAAGTTTGAAATACAAGTAGTTAAGCCTGTCAAGTACTATTTTGATGTACTGAGATTGTGACAATGCCAAACTTTGAGAAGTCTTATGGACTTTAATACCCAAGATTAAATCGGCAACTTCTAAATCTTTCATATCAAACTTGCTAGTTAGCATACGCTTTATAGCATTTATGTTGGCGATGTCATTACTTATTATCAGCATATTATCAACATATAGGCTAACAATGACTATCTATTTTGGTGTATTTTTAATGTATGCACATTTATCATATGGTCAAATTTTGCATGTCATTGCTTGGTCGCTTATTTTAATCCATAAAGAGACTTAACAAGTCTACACACCTTCTTTTCTTTACATGGAACTACAAACCCTATAGGTTATTCCATGCAAATTTCTTCCTCCAAATCTCCATTAATAAAGTCGTCTTAACATCCATTTGGTGCATTTCAAGACCAAACACAGCAGCTAACGTGACTAACGTCCGTATGGACATAATTCTCGTAACTAGTAAATATGTGTCAAAATAGTCAAGGCCTTCTCGTTGTCAATAACCTTTGACAACAAGTATTGCCTTATACTTGTCAATAGTGTCATCTTCTTTCATTTTCATCTTAAAACCCCATTTGGAACAGTCTATTTCCTGGAGAAAGATCAACCAATTCTCATGTACGATTGTTCAATATGGACTCTAGTTAACCGTCTGTTTCCATAACAGTGATTCTAAAGAAGACATAGTTGTCATGACCCAACTCGGAGGTCGATCGTCCACCCACACTAACCCTCCTGGTGGTGAACCCTTCCCTGTACTTAACCTTTTTAGTTAACACATGCGGAAATTAAGTAATGAAAGTAGAATGAATATCATAGATAAATACTAAGTGTAGAAATACAAACGACACCCCAAAGATCTAGCCAAGGGATAGTACAAGAGCCACTAACAAAACTACATAAGTTTGAAATGATAAAATACGCAAGTGTCTGAAATGATGTCCCGAAATAGAGAGAAAAATATCATAAAAAAAAAGTTTTTTGGGTCGCAGATCTGGCACATGGCTCCTCCTGGAAACCTAATGAGAAGCCTCGGGAATCACCCACGAGGTGCTGACATGGATCCTGTGACGAACTCTGCACTCAAAAGGGAGTACAGCAAGGCAGTATTAGTACAAACAATATATACTAGTAAGTATCTGTCACGACCCAACCGGAGAGCCATGACGGGTACCCGTAGCTAACCTACCGAGCACCTCTTAGTATACCTCTCATTATCATTCTAGATGGACCATGAAAGATACCGTATGAATATCATAATAAAAAAGGGCATGGATTCACAATAATAATAGCTCGTCTATTTAACCATCAATTACTAAGCCCATGTACATAAATACAAGCCGACAAGGCTGCCAAAAATGATATACAGAAGATGAGCCGGTAAGGTTATAGAATGTCTACTATACACATCTGTCTACGAGCCTCTATACAGAGTACAAGAAATCATAAGGACGAGACAGTACCCCGCTGTACCCAAATATGAACACAAAAGAGTAATACCATGAGACTGTAGCTCCGAAGCAAATAGAGTGCTCCTGAGAATCCGCTGATGAAGCACCTAAGGATCTGATCAGTCTCCCTGCTTACCTGCGGGCATGAACGCAGCGTCCATAAGAAAAAGAAAGTCAGTACGGATAATGTAATGAGTATGTAAGGCATGAATAACAATATAATAAGAGATAAGGAAAGTACTATGGGATAAGAGAAATAACCTGTCTATCCGAATGCCTCTTAAGACAGAAGTCATGTTTGCTTAGCTTTCGAAAAAAACAAACCATCTCATATATACGTATATATATATAGTATACTGCCTGGCCATGTAGGCACGGGGTTATCATGTATACTGCCCGGCCATGGAGGCGCGGTGTTATCATCATGCCATCATCATTATCCTGCATCCGGACATCTCGCGTCCGGGACGATATCATGTGCGCCTCTTTGCGGTGGTGTGTGCATCTACGTGTCTGCCCTGCCGGCTATAGCACGGCACGGTGTGTGAAAATACATACATATATATATAAAACATGCATGAGAGCCCAAATGAAATTTTACTACTCTATCGAAGTGATGTAAGGTCGGTAAACCTCCAATTTCTATTATGGAATCATCATCATCGCTATATCTCACCTTGGAAGAACAACTATTATAAGATGAGATCAACAACAATGGATACAATCGATAATCATGTGACAAGCTCAATAGTATCATGATAACATTAAGAACTTTAAGCTTTGGCATCTCTAGAATTAAAATCATCATTACAATCGTTATCATTATCATCACAAAGAACAACATCAACAATATCATGAGAATCTTGAGAGTTATGAGCTTTTAGCATTTATAGGAATAGGAATATTGTGGATATCATGTATGGGTTCACAATTAGAGAATCATGCCTTTTGAAAGAAAAGGTCAGCCATACATACCTTTACGTCTTCTTAACTACTAAACGTTTTCCTCCAAGCCATAAAATCTACATTCAAGAGGATTCATACTAAGGTTAAGTCTTGAAAACAGATAAGTTCAAACTAGAGTAACTAAGAGGCTAACGGAATTTGGGCGGCAACTTCCTATTTTATTGACTTACATCATATTACAAAACAACCTCCAAACAAAAATAACAACATCCAAATATCATAATCAAGAAGTTATATTCAATTTAATCTCAAATTTATCCAAAATCCCTTTTTAAGTTCATCTCTGGTCATCTTCTTCACTTGAATACTTATGGCTTCTCCACTTTAATTATTTTCCTCTCCAAGAGTTACTAAATCCTTATATCAACTCAATAATCTAAATAATAGGAAGAACATACCTTATAATAGAGGAACTTCACCTTCCTCAACTCCCTTCAAGACAAAGTGTACCACAACTTTGAAGAGAAGCAAGAACAATTTCCTTCCATGGATTATCTTCGGGTTTGATGTTTGATCTTCTCCCTTGATGATATAGAAAGGTTTAGAACATTGGGGAACCTTTTTCAAAAAACTTGTTTTAATGTGAGGAAATAATGTGGGAAGTTAATATGAAGAATTGGGTCCTTTGGGGTTTAAAAAGGTGTCCAATTCGCCCCACCGCTCCGTGTTGTGGTGTCCAACAACCTTTTTTTAATGTAGGGAAATGAGTGTGGGAATTTAATGTGAAGAATGGGGTCCTTTGGGGTTTAAAAAGTTGTCCAATTCGCCCCACCGCTCCGTGTTGCGGTGAGTATGTGGCTCAAGATACTGAGTATACGGCCGTATACTCTCTCCACAACACGGAGGTGGTGTTGGGCAGAAATATCACCCAAAATGGGGAGTTTTCATCCAATATGCGGCCCAGCATACTGAGTATGCGGCCGCATATTGCCCATTTTTCCCTGGTTTCGCGAAAATGCGTTCTTTTCGATTCGTTTGACCTCCAATCCTTATGGAAGCTTCTTGGCACTTGTATAGAACTTCATTAACCATCTAAGGGACCATATAGCTCCCCTTCAAGGTAATTCTAAGAAATGTATAACTCAAATGCTACGAAATCTTCCCAAAACATGACTCAAACTCCAATTCCTCCAACGAACTTACTTCCACCGCTTCATATGACTCTGAAGCCTTAAGGTATACACTTAAAATTATTAAATAACCTTTCTAACCTTATAAGGGCTTCATGTCCACTTTAGGCTTACATTAGTTCACCTATAATGCAAACGTCACGAATTTTCCCAAGGTGTAACATTCCTCCCCCCTTAAGAACATTCGTCCTCGAATGTTTGACTCTTAGGGATTCTACAAAAAATTTGCCAGAGTTTCCCCTGTAAATATGCCACTACCATCCTGTCGCAACAACCCAAAGTATACAATGCCTCACAAGGTACAAAAACAATAATAATAATAATGGCCACACACAACCAAGAAATCATCAAAAGAAAGCATTTCATACCTGAGGACAATGGTGCCTCTGTCTGAACCCCTTCTGAGAGTGAAAACAAATGTGGATACCTGAGCTTCATATCTTACTCAGCTTCCCAAGTCATCTCTTCCCTATTATTGTTTCTCCATAGGACTTTAACTGAAGATACATCTTTAGTTCTGAGTCTCCGAACTTGTCTATCTAGAATAGCAATGGGAACTTCTTCGTAAGATAATTGCTCGGTACCTAAACATCATCTACAGGTACAATTTTGGAAGGATCTCCAATGCACTTACGAAGCATTGACACATGGAAAACTGGGTGGACCAATTCGAAGTCCAAAGGTAAATCTAACTCATAAGCCACAGCCTACCTATCTTGTAAGGCCCATATCTTTGAGGACTAAGATTGACCTTCTTACAAAATCTCATCACGCCCTTCATAGGTGACACCTTCAAGAATACACAATCACTAACTTGGAATTCTTGGTCTCATCGGCGATTTTCTGTATAAGACTTCTGTCGGCTCTGGGCAGTCAACAATCAATCTTGGATAAGCTTGATCTTCTCCACCGCTTGCTGGATAAAGTCTTGCCTAACTAACTTTGTCTCCCCTACTTCGAACTTTCTAATTGGCGATCTACACTTTCACCTATATAGAGCCTCATACGGGGCCATCTGGATGCTGGAGTGATAACTATTGTTTTATGAAAATTCGATGAGCGGCAAATGATCGTCCCAACTACCTCTGAATTCTAACACATAAGCCAAAAGCATATCTTCGAGGGTCATAATGGTGCGCTCATCTTGTCCATCAGTCTGTGGATCAAATGTTGTGCTAAGTCTCACCTGAGTTCCCAAACCTTCAAGGAAGGACTTCCAGAAATTAGCTGTAAATTGTGCTCCTTTATAGAAAATATGGATACTGGAACGCCATGGAGGCGTACTATCTCTTTGACATACAGCTTTGCATAATCTTCAGCCGAGTACGTAGTTCTGACTGGTAGAAAATGAGCTGACTTCGTAAGTCTATCCACAATTACTCAAATAGAGTCATACTTACGCTAAGAACGAGGCAAGCCTGTAATGAAATCTGTATTAATCACTTCCCCTTTCCAAGCTGGAATTTCCATAGCTTGCAGCAATTCACGGGCTTTTGATGCTTAATCTTTACCTGCTGACAACTAGGACATTGAGCTACAAACTCTGCTAAGTCTTTCTTCATTCTGTCCCACCAATATATAGATTTAAGATCATGATATATCTTTGTCACTCCTGGATGAACAAAATAACGGGAATGATGGGCTTCCCCTAGAATCTTCCGACGTAACCCTGCAACATCAGGAACACATAATCTGCCTCGATACCTGAGAACTCCATCTGAAGAAATCTCAAATGGTGACTTTTTCTTTTGACGAACTGTATCTCTGTAATGAATTAACATGTGGTCCTTATTTTGGCACTTTTCACCTCCACAAATAAAGATGAGACAACTGAATTCTGGACAATGACTCCCGTATTGCCTGAGTCTATCAAGCGAACTCGTAGGCTGGGTAGTTGTTGAAGCTCACGAGCTAACTCCCTTTTCTCCGGTTGAACATCACATAAACCGGCCATGGACTTGCGGCTAAGAGCATCAGCTACTACATTCGCCTTTCCAGGGTGATATAAGATACTCACATCATAATCTTTCAATAGCTCCAACCACCGTCTTTGTCGTAGATTCAACTCCTTTTGCTTGAAAATATACTTGAGACTTTTGTGGTCTTTATAAATATCAACATGAACGCCATATAAATAATGTCTCCACATCTTTAATGCATGAATAACCGCAACTAACTCTAGGTCATGGGTCGGGTATTTTTTTCTCGTGTTCCCGCAACTGCCTTATAGCACAAGCAATAAATTTACTGTGTTGCATCAACACACAATCTAATCCCACGCCTGAAGCATCACAATAAACGATATAGCCCTCTCATCCTTCTGGAAGTGTCAGGACCGGTGCTGAAGTCAATTTGTTCTTCAGCTCCTGAAATCTACGCTCACAAGCGTCCATCCATTGGAATTTTACTGATTCTGATTCAGTTTCGTCAATGGTGCAGAAATAGAAGAAATTCCTTCTACAAATCTTCTATAATAACCTACCAACCCCAGAAAACTATGAAGCTCCATAGGTGTTGTGGGCCTTGGCCAAGCCTTCACTCGGCCATATCAATCTTGCGGGTATCTCTTCACGAACACCGTCGGTTTGAAATAATATGCCCCAGAAAAGTTATAGAATTTAACCAGAACTCACATTTTTTAAAACATTGTATATAGCTCGTGAGTCTGAAGAACTCTAAGAACAGTACGTAAATGATTTGCATGCTCTGCCTCAGATCGAGAATATATCAGGATATCATCGATGAACACAATCACAAATAGATCTAGGAAAGGCCTGGAAGCTCGTCCAGAAACACATCTGGAAACTCATTCACTACCGGAACAGATTGAAGAGTCGGGGGCTTTGCTTCTGTGTCTTGAACCCGAACTAAATGATATATACAACCTTTAGCAATCATCTTCCTCGCCTTGAGATAGGAAATAAACCTACCTCTCGGGGACGCTGTATTACCCTTCCATTCTAAAACTGGTTCTCCCAAAAACTGAAAACGAACCATTTTTGTTCTGCAATCAACATTGGCGTAACAGGAGGCCAGCCAATCCATACCCATAATGACATCAAAATCTACCATCTTCAGCTCAATCAAATCAGCCATAGTATGACTGTCACAAATTACAACCACACAATTTCTATATACCTGTCTAGCTATCACTGGGCACCAACAGATGTAGACACCTCAAAAGGTTTGATTGGCTCAGGTTTTTCACCCCAATACAATCGACAATATAAGGAGTAATATACGATAAAGTAGAACCCGGATCAGTCAATGCATATATATCATGGGAGGATACTAATAATATACCTGTGACAACATCAGGGAAAGACTCAAGATCCGGTTGCCCAGCTAGTGCATAGATACGGTTCTGAGGGCCGCTCAAACTAGATGCTCCCCCTCTGCCTCTACCACGACTTGCTGGTGCCTGCTAACCTATCCCCAAAGAGCGTACATATGATAAAGAACCAGCTGTTGATCCTGTGGGCTAGACCCTACCCTGCTATCCATCGATAGACAATCATGCATTATATTACCAATCTGACCGCAGGCATAATAAGCATCTGAACCTAGGCGGCACAGTCCTAAATATGGCCTATCACATTGATTGCACCAAGGTAAGGGCAGTCTCATCTGACCGGAATCAAATCTATACTGAGAATCTGAAACTCTGAAACTCTGACCCGATCTGGAATAAATAAGGTGATCAAATATTGCCTACAAATTGAGGAGGTGCACTACCTACTAAATGGCCTGAATGCCTGGAATATTGTTGCCTCTGACCCCCTCTGAACTCACTGATAGCATTTGAAGATCTGGCCGTCTTTCTATAAGCCCTATCATAATCATGCTCGCTCCTCCGCTATTGTTGTTGCTCTTCCAAATCCTGGGCATGGGCCTGAATGCGAGAGATATCCATACCTTCCTGAAGTGAGGCCGTCAAAAACTTATCCATCAAATGTGGCCCTAAACCATTCACAAACTGGTGTACGCGGTCCCTCATATAGGCTACCATGGCTGGAGCATACCTATCCAAAGAATTAAAATGAAGGCTATACTCTCGAGCACTTATATTCCCTTGTCTAAGATTCAAGAACCTATCAGCTCTGGCTCGTTGAACCTTTGGTGGCAAATAGTGTCGGAGAAAAGCATCTACGAACTCTTGCCATATCGGGGAAGGTGCATTTACCCCTCTAGAAGATATCCAGGTGTTGTACTAATGGACAGCCACATCTCGCAATCTATAAAAGGCCAACTCTACTTACTCAATATCAGAAGCATGTATTATCCACAATGTCCTCAACATCTTATCTATAAAACTCTGTGGGTCCTCATCCGATTTTGACCTAAAGAATTCTGGAGGATTCAAACTAATGAAATCACGGGCTCTATTACTGACAGCTATATAACCATGACCCACACCCTACCGCTGGGCCTGAGCGGTGATTAACTGGGTCAGTAAATGGATGGCCTCTCTCATCTCCTGACCTGAGGCATCTGGTGGAGGAACTAGAAGTATTGGAGCTGGAGCTGAGGCCCCTTCTTGCTCCTTTAAAATGGATGGAGTATGAGAGGTCCGAGATGGAACCTCATTCTGGGACTCACCCTCCCCTATGTCTGCCGGTGGTTCCCGCTCAATCCTCCTCTCGGCAACTGTGTCTTGCCCTTCTGGGCTGCTGTTGCTTTTCTCTTCACAAGCATTGCTGAAAACATAACACACGGTTAAGAAAAGGGAAATTCTTATATCATGGCTCGATTGCACGATCTATGATGAGGAAGAAAGGTCAATCAATCCAAAATGCCCCGCACCCTCCTGTTTATAAGTGTAGCGCGCTTTATACCCATAAACAAGACTCTACTGGACATGACTCGTAGACACACCCTAGGACGAACTGCTCTGATACCACTTTTGTCACGACCCAACCGGAAGGCCATAACGGGTACCCGTAGCCAACCTACCGAGCACCTCTTAGCATACCTCACCTTATCATTCTAGATGGACCATGAAATATAATGTATGAATATCATAATCAAAAAGGTCATGGATTCACAATAATAATAGCCCGTCTATTTAACCATCATTGACTAAGCCCATGTACATATATACAATCCGACAAGGCTGCCAAAAATGATATACATAAGATGAACCGGTAAGGTTATAGGACGTCTACTATACACATCTGTCTACGAGCCTCTATATAGAGTACAAGAAATCATAAAGATGAGACAGGACCCTGCCGTACCCAAATATGAACAAAAAGAGTACTACCACGAGACTGTAGTTGCGAAGCAAATGGAGCGCTCCTGAGAATCCGCTGATGAAGAACCTAAGGATCTAATCCGTCTCCCTACCTACCTACGGTCATGAACGCAGTGACCACAAGAAAAAGAGCGTCAGTACGAATATTGTACTGAGTATGTAAGGCATGAATAACAATATAACAAAAGATAAGGAAATTGCCATAAGATAAGAGAAATAATTTGTCTATCTAAATGCCTCTTAAGGAGGATGTCATGCATTCTTAGCTTTAGAAAAAAATAAACCATCCCATATATACATACATATATATAGTATACTGCCCGGCCATGTAGGCACGGTGTTATCATGTATACTGTCCGGCCATGGAGGCACGGTGTTATCATCATGTGATCATCATTATCCCGCATCTGGACATCCCGCGTCAGGGATGATATCATAAGCTGCTCATTGCAGTGGTGTGTACATCTACGTGTATGCCTGGCCGGCTATAGCACAGTGCGGTGTGTGAAAGTACATACATATATATATATAAAACATGCATAAGAGCCCAAATGAAATTTTACTACTCTATCGAAGTGATGTAAGGTCGGTAAACCTCCAATTTCTATTATGAAATCATCATCATAGCTATATCTCACCTTGGAAGAACAGCTATTATAAGATGAGATCAACAACAATGGATACAATCGATAATCATGTGACAAGCTCAATAGTATTATGAGAACATTAAGAACTTTAAGCTTTGGCATCTCTAGAATTAAAATCATCATTACAATCGTTATCATTATCATCACAAAGAACATTGTCAACAATATCATGAGAATCTTGAGAGTTATGAGCTATTAGCATTTATAGGAATAGGAATATTGTGGATATCATGTATGGGTTCACAACTAGAGAATCATGCCTTTTAAAAGAAAAGGTTAGCCATACATACCTTTACGTCTTCTTAACTACTAAACGTTTTCCTCCAAAGCCCGCAAAATCTACATTCAAGAGGATTCATACTAAGGTTAAGTCTTGAAAACACCAATAAGTTCAAACTAGAGTAACTAAGAGGCTAACGGAATTTGGGCAGCACTTCCCCTATTTTATTGACTTACATCATATTACAAAACAACCTCCAAACAAAAATAACAACATCCAAATATCATAATCAAGAAGTTATATTCAATTTAATCTCAAATTTATCCAAAATCCCTTTTTAAGTTCATCTCCTGGTCATCTTCTTCACTTGAATACTTATGGCTTCTCCACTTTAATTATTTTCCTCTCCAAGAGTTACTAAATCCTTATATCAACTCAATAATATAAATAATAGGAAGAACATACCTTATAATAGAGGAAATTCACCTTCCTCAACTCCCTTCAAGACAAAGTGTACCACAACTTTGAAGAGAAGCAAGAACAATTTCCTTCCATGGATTATCTTCGGGTTTGATGTTTGATCTTCTCCCTTGATGATATAGAAAGGTTTAAAACATTGGGGAACCTTCTATAACTTTCAAAAAACTTGTTTTAATGTGAGGAAATAATGTGGGAAGTTAATATGAAGAATTGGGTCCTTTGGGGTTTAAAAAGGTGTCCAATTCGCCCCACCGCTCTGTGATGTGGTGAGTATGCGGCTCAGGATACTGAGTCTACGGCCACATACTCCCTAGACAACATGGGGGTGGTGTTGGGCAGAAATTTCACCCAAAATGGGGAGTTTACGGCCAATATACCGCCCATCATACTGAGTATGCGGCCACGTATTGCCCATTTTTCCTCGGTGTCGCCAAAATGCATTCTTTTCGATTCGTTTGACCTCCAATACTTATGGAACCTTCTTGGCACTTGTATAAAACTTCATTAACTATCCAAGGGGCCCTATATCTCCCCCTTAAGGTAATTTTAAGCAATGTATAACTCAAATGCTACGAAATCTTCCCAAAACATTACTTAAACTTCAATTCCTCCAACGAACTTTCTTCCACCACTTCATATGACTCTAAAGCCTTAAGGTATACACCTAAAATTATTAAATAACCTTCCTAACCTTATAAGGGCTTCATGTCCACTTTAGGCTTGCGTTAGTTCACCCATAATGCAAACGTCACGAATTTTCCCAAGGTGTAATAGTATCATAGGCCGATATCAATTAGTTCACATATTTGAAGAAAGAAATCAACAAGTAGACTTGTAAGCAATCAAGTACAATCACGAAGCATGTTCACGCAAAACTCACAATATTAGGAACCACAACAAATTCCAGTAATCTCAAGTAATAGCCTAGGTGGAAGTCTCTAATCCTCGAGTCCACCAAATCTCTAAGTAAACACTTAGCAAGCACCCAGCAACTCCAAAGAATCATCGCACAGGAAATCAATGCGAAAACATACTATGCAATGATATGAATGAAATAAACAGAATCAACGCTATGATTGGATGTAATATGAACGCATGTGTGATGCAATGCAATGCACCGGCCAACTGTCTCATATCGCACACTCATGCTACGGATGGAAATCCTTCATGTATTGATAGTCATGACCCATGGGGGACCCGCGAAGTCCATGTACCAGTCACTCCGCACACAGCCCACAGATGACTTTCACAATATTAGTGTAACGACCTTCCCGGTCGTTATAAAAAATATAGGATCACCCCTACTGAATACAACCTTCCCAAGGGTAGAACGAGCTAATAGAAACTCAATTGTATAAGTCTAAGAACTAAAAACTTAACTTGTTTGTGATTATTTCTTGACTATGTTGAGTCCATGGGGGGTGACGAAGGAAATTAGAACACCGTTGGAAATTTTGAGGCCACGAGTAAGTTCGTAGGGTGTTTTTATGTCTATGTGCATATTTTGTTTGTGTTTGTGAGGCCTCGGATGAAATGTTAGGTGGGAGAGTTGAAAAACTGTGAAATTAGCGATCATACTGGTTCAGTAGCACCACCGCAAAGGGAATAAGTAGCAACCCGCAACGCACGGACCGCCGGAGCGGCCGCCCTTGCCACAGCGGTCAGTCGGGTTTCATTGTGTCCGCTATGGCAGGCACTGGACCGCTATGGCGATATCGCTATAGCAAGATCAAGCCCGCCATGGCGGAGGAAAGGTTTTGGTGTGGTCCGCTATAGTGGGCACTTGGTGGCTATAGCAAGATTGGTGCAGCGGTGATTTGAACGTCGCAGCGGTCAACGGGAACAGAATGCCGGCTTTTAAACACTTAGTTCCGAATTCTTTATTCATAAAACTCCAAAACAGTTCCCCACAAGCACCTAGGGCGAATTTCTAAGCTAGTGCAAGAATAACCTTGAGAGGTAAGTCTCAACCATTCATTCTGTCATTACGTTATCATCTTCATGATTATCACCCTTTTTCTAGGTCTTCAATGGTGAATTAGAAATAGTAACCCTAGAACCTAATAGACCTTCTATAGTTGGTGGGTTATTATTGTTATCATGGGTTTATCATCTAATGGCTTGGGTTATCACCTTTTAATTAAGAGTTGAACCATTAGATTCATGAACTAAGTGAATTAAGACTTAGGGTTTCATAAAAAATGGTAGCTTGACCATGGAAACTTCTTGTAATAGATGTTTTGATTAAATAGCCTTATAAATTGATAATTGCTAGTTGCTTGTTGCTAAGGAAAATGTTAGGTTGATTTACACTTAGAAATCATTTCATCCATTGGAATTGGGCTAAAGGGAAGGGTGTTCTTGAATTGATTTTGTGATTAGAGTAATTATGACTCATTGAGCATTCTAATTGCTAGACTTTGAGCGTTTCGAGGCTTTATGGAAGGGAAAGGTTGTACGTAGTAATCTTCATTGCTCCAGCTCTACATTCGAGGTAGGTTATGATCTACTTGAGTTAGACTTTGATTAGTTGATTGTATGTGTTGTGAAATTGGTAGGAGAAAGCATGTCTATTCTTCAAACATGATGCGTGTGGTTGAGATTCCTATATGTTGTTGTTTGAGTGATTATGTGGGCTTCATGCCACTATTTATCGTGTTGGGACTTACAAGCTGATGGTGTTGTGATGAGAAGTTAATATGGTCTTCTTGGTGGAATTGAGATACAAATGATAATTTGATTATTGAAAATAATGTGACACCAGATACGGATATATATACATATATGAAAAGGCTCATTTGATCGGGGGTGAGGATGAGGCTTAGATATGAACAGGCACATTTGACCGGGGTTGAGGATGTGGCCTAGTTGTGAGCTCGAGTCTAAGGAGTGAGTCTGGAACGAGTGGTACATGGACACCATGGGTCCCCTGGAGGTCATGACTATTGAGAAATGACAGCAATTAGCATGTGTATACAGCGTGTATATGGTTATTATTGGTAGACTTATTTCTGTTGCTTGCTTCCATTGATTTGACTCTTGATATCATTGGGTGACTTGATTGTTAATATCCTTGGTTGTCTTGTTGATTAGGTTAATTGATTATGTGTTGTTGGCTGGCTTGTCTATTTTATTGATTTTATGATGTGTGCATGATACTAATCTTAATCGGCCTATGATATCTGTCGGTACATAGTGTTTGTACTGATACTACCTTGCTGCATTCTTTTGAGTGCAGATTGTGATACAGAGACTGCTACTCGTCCTCATACCTAGTGTTAAGGCCGTTTGCTGACAGATTTAGGGTAAGCTTCTATCCATGCCAGGCCGCCCGAAGATCTTATTTTATGATGTTCATTTCTATTCCAGACATTGTTGGTTATTTATTTAGATAGCTTACATTCCTTAGACATGTTTTGGATTTGAGTCCTTGTACGGTGACTTTCGAATTTTGGGATTGTAACAGTTAGGACTTCCGAATTTACTTTATTATTTTATGGCATGACTTAATTTGATTTATCTTGTGCTTAAATGGTAAAAATAACTGATTGAAATGGTTAATATAAAAATGGACTTGAATGAGTAGATGGCTTACGAATTGGTTCGCCCACAAGGAGTTAGTGTGGGTGCCAGTCATGATGGGTTGGGTCGTGACAGCATTAGAATTAGAACTTTAGGTTCATCGATCTCGTCATACAAAGATATGTCTAGTAGAGTCTTGTGGATCGGTAGGGAGACGTCTGTACTCAACTTCGAGAGGCTACCCGACACTAGGAAAATTCTCTTTTCTTTCTTTATTTCGTGCTACTTGATTCCAATTGGTATCTGGATGATTCAAATTGGTATATGACATCCTTTATTCTCTCACAGATGGCGAGAACACATGGAGCAGCAGCTAAAGGCAGAGGTGGAGGTAGAGGAGCAGGTAGAGGGGCGGCACCAGCTGGGGGCGGAGTCCTAGTAGTTGATCTCGTGCCTCCAGTGGCTCCTAATGAGGCCACGGAAGATGTAGCCGCACCCGCCTTAGCCGCCGTTAGTACCGCCGCGTTATGCCGCACTCGCTCCTAGTATTCACCCCCAGTAGTTGATCCCGTGCCTCCAATAGCTTCTAATGAGGCCACGGGAGATGCAACCGCACCAGCTTAGCCAGCGATAGTACCAGTTCTGCCAGGGGCTGCAGCATCTCCTAGTATACCAGATGCGATGACGCAGGTGCTGAACTGGTTACATGGATTAGCACAGACCGGAGCCGGCTGCCGTTCCGGCGGTAGGGCGCAGGATAGCACCCCTGTGTCCGTATAGAGTTCAGGCTCCGAGAGTTCAGCATGCCATAGCAATGGCACCTCGCTTGGATGAAGTTTCGAGTTTTGAGGCTTTTCCAAGGCCAGTTGCAGGGCCGGTGAGGAGCATTATTTATTTTAAAGGTTCACTAAAATGAAACCTCTGATTTTATATGGTATTAAGTCAAAGGATGCGTACGAGTTCATTATAGATTGTCATGAGAGGCTCCACAAGATGGGGGTTGTGGATAAGTATGGCGTTGAGTGTGTGACCTTCCAGTTCTTGGGTGATTCCAAGTTATGGTGGAGGGCATATGCAGAGTGCAAGAGAGCTGGGTCACCTCCGTTGACTTGGGTTCAGTTCTATTCAGTATTCCTAGATAAGTATGTCCCGCGTACTCTGAGGTACAGAAGGAAGGATGAGTTTGTTAATATTGATCTGGGGAACTCGTCTGTTGCTGTTTACGACTCATGTTTCCATTCCTTGTCCCCATATGCTCTTCAGTTGCTGTCTACTGAGGAGGAGAGGATCAGGCGTTTCGTAAAGGGACTGAACACTAGACTTCAGCTATTAGCTCTTCAGCTTATAGCCACTGGGTCTTCATTCCAGGAGGTAGTGAAGCATATACGTGTTGTTAAGGGGATTAGACAGGAGAGTCATGCAAAGCAGATAGAGAAGAAAGCTCGAAGGTGTGGGGATTTCAGCAACTCCTTCTTTAGGGGTTAGAGTTCCCAGGTGTATTCGAGTCGTCTGGTTTAGTCCGATGTGTAGGTGTTCGCTGGGGCCCATCAGGGCCAATTATCAGTCTTTAGGTCAGTATAAGGGTTATACCACTTCATCAGCTTCCGTTTAGCGACCTACGCTAGACCGCGCATGTTACGAGTGCGGTGAGGTAGGGCATATTAAGAGGTTTCGCCCCATACTCAGACAGGGTGGACAGGGGACAGGGTGGACAGGGGACTCAGTATTAGGCTCCCCGAACTCTATTTGCACCAGACAGAGGAGGTAAGAATTTGCACTGGCATGGCGAGGTGGCGACACCACGGGCAGGGGTGGCGCTCAGCGTAACCGAGGCAGTCCTCAGGCAGGCAAAGGCGGATAGCAGCCCGGCAGGGGCGGGGCTCAGACTGGAATGGGTAATCGCGGTGGTTCACAGACTACTGGAGGGCGTGGTCACTTGTACACTTTTCCAGGTAGACCCAAGGCTGAGGCCTCTAATGCTGTCATCACAGGTACTAGATCAGTTTAAGACCGGATGGCTTCTGTTTTATTTGATCTGGGTTCTACTTTTTCATATGTGTCTTCATATTTTTTTGTGGGTTTGGATAAGATGTGTGATACTCTTGATGCCTCTATTTATCTATCTACTCCAGTTGGGGATTCGGTGGTGGTAGGTAGAGTCTACCCTTCTTGCGCGATTATGTTTATGGAATATAGTACTTGGGCGGATTTGATGATCCTAGACAAGGTATATTTTGATGTCATTTTGGGCATGAGTTGGTTGTCCCAGCATTATGCAATTCTTGATTATCACTCCAAAACCGTTACCTTAGCTATGCCCAGGGCACCTAGACTTGAGTGAAGGGTAACCTTAGTCCCCTCCCTAAGAATGTCATATCCTTCGTTTGTGCTAAGAAGCTAGCGGAGAAGGGTTGTCTAGCTTATTTTACATATATCGGTGATACCAGCGCAGATACTCCATTTATTGATTCGGTTCCAATGGTACGCGAGTTTGTGGATGTGTTCCCTGCGGACTTGCCAGGTATGCCACCTGACCATGACCTTGAGTTTCGAATTGATTTAGATCCAGGGACTCGTCCTATCTCTATTCCACCATATAGGATGGCGCCAACAAAATTAAGAGAATTGAAAGAGCAGTTGCAAGATCTCTTAAGTAAGGGTTTGTTCGCCTGGGTGCTCCTGTGTTGTTTTTTAAAAAGAAAGAAGGGTTTATGTGTATGTGTATTGATTATCATCAGCTGAATAAGGCTACTATCCGAAATAAGTATCCCATCCCCCATATTGATGACTTGTTTGATCAGTTACAGGGAGCTTCTGTGTTCTCTAAAATTGACTTAAGGTCAGGGTATCACCAGTTGAAAATTCGGGCAGGGGATGTTCCTAAGACAGCCTTCAGGACCAGGTATGGGCACTATGAGTTCTTGGTTATGTCTTTTGGTGTTACAAATGCCCCAGCTGCGTTCATGAATTTGATGAACGATGTTTTTAGGCCCTTTCTAGACTCTTTCGTAATAGTGTTCATTGATGATATCTTTGTGTGTCACACCCCAATTCCAATATGGCATGATAGGCACCCAACTCTTACTTAGAGCTGAGCGAACCCTCTGGCATTCACATAATAAAACTGGACATATAAAAAAAAATTGGAAATATAATAAGATACTTTCCGTCAAACCATAGAAATTTGCGAACGATACTCAATTAATCAAAAATCGAGTAAGTCAAGCTAACATATCGGCCTATATGGTCGCTTTACTCAATGCATGACATCTTAGCATATTAACTACAGGACACTATCTGCAAAGTCTCTAAGAGTAAACACCTGAATCATATGAGTCGGGACAGGGCCCCGACGTACCCATACACACATATGATAACCATAATGACTCGCACCGCTTCCAGAAGAAAATGGAGTTTGCCAATCCCAAAATGATAGCCAACCATCCTAGCCGAATACTTTTACCCGCAAAACAATGGGATCGTAAGCATGAACACAGCCGCCCTGTGCAAAGGGACGTCGCACGAACAATGTACCAAGTATGTAAGGTAGCAGTAATCATAAAGAATGAGATGTAAGCCATAATGAAAGTATGAGAAACCACCTGTAATATGAATAGCCCCGAAGGCATAGAATAATCATGTAAGTAGCCCCAAAGGCAATGACTAGAAATGTAAATATATACCATACCCGGCCCTTTAGTAAGGGACTCGGTGAAATATAAATATATACCGTACCCGGCCCTCTAGTGAGGGACTCGGTGAAATAATCATATATATACCGTACCCGGCCCTCTAGTGAGGGACTCGGTGAACAATGCAATGAAACTGTGCACGAATACGTACCCAGCCCGGGACTAGGTAAATGATATATTAACAAAGATGCACGAGTAGAATATCATGAGCAACCATATACAACTATATCATCATCTGGGACTTAATATAATGATTAGAATGAACCGACACTTGAGAATCAAAGATAACTGTCATGTCAAGTACCACTGAGAACTAGAATTCATTGGAATTATGCACGTTCATCGTCCGCTCGTTTTATGTAATTCTTGCCAAAAATAAAAAAGGGATAGCCTTAACATACCTGGTCTTAGCTCGACGGATCAAGAACTCAACTCGTATTGGCTCCACGATCTATATGATAACAACAATGATACTATCGTTAATTATAGAAACGATTCTCTTAATCGTATAATGAAACTTTAACTTATCCTAAAATAAAATGGGCAACACCTCTCCTGTTCTTCTCATTTTCCCAAACTCCATATATCAACAATAACAACCAGACAATCCAGCAAGTATATATATCAATACCAACGTACCATGTAGTAACAACAAGCCACAAACATTTCACGACGAGCGATGAGCCCGGATACGATTACCAAACACACTTCTCAAATTTTTCTTTCCTTCGAAATACGCATCAATGATAACAACAATAACCGCAATGGCAGTAACAAGAACAACACGACAACAACAACAGTTACAACACACCAATAATCAATTCTAACATCCCTTGTGATGTTTATTCAATCTGTCAATCCTTTAATCAATTATACGATACTGTAGCGGCTTTATAACTGTAATCAAATCCAAATCAACATTAATAATGAATAATTCTTACCTTAACTCAGCAAAAGAATCTTTATTTTACGTTACTTCATCTTGAGGTAACCTTCAACACGACGGAACTTATGCTACTAGCACCACGGAATTCCCGATGTTAGATTTACGTTATCTACCTTTCTTCTTGTTGAAGGAAATATAATTAATCAAAGAAATGGAGGGGAAAATGTTGCTGCCTCTAACCCTGAACAATACCACCTAATTAAGGAGATCTTGAGCTGTAATTTTTCTCTAATTCACTTGTTAGCTTGCCATGTTCATTTGCTGCCTCCCTTTTTTCCTTTCAAGCAAAATTCACTTCAACCGTGTGCAAGCTTGTATCCAACAGAATGATAAGTTATACACCAAAAGATGGATATGTATTCATCCACTTAGTGGACTGTGGGGACCACATGCCAATTAATCTACAATGCCACCACCAACTCATACATTATTAGTCACAAGTTGCTTTTCCCCATGCATCCACGTGGGAATTACCCCCTTTTTCACTTATCCACTAATTGAAATTAATTACCTAATTCCTTCATCTATACTCTATTCCCACATTTATTTAATTACACACACTTAATTTCTTTATTCCAACTCACTTAAATATGGACCACTTTTAACATACTTCATATTCTCATTATTATGATCGTGTGATATACCACTAGTCCATAGCTCGTTAGTCACACATAAAATATTTTTTCCAATCATCGTCGTCACATTTTTTTGTCTTAAATCATTTCGGGATTTCATCCCACGTATACACCAAGTTCTTGATTTTCATGCTGGAAATGACCAAATCCTCCGGGCTCGAGTAAATTTGCTCATGTTTGGCGGTTCAATTTCCTAGTCCAAAAATACGGGGTATTATAGCTTGGACCGTATTTCACTCAAATAAACGTTAAACCTTAACGAAAATTATTTTATCCAATTCATTTGACTTCTAATCCTTTCAATACATCTGTACCATCACTCTAACCACCTATGAGCTTGAGGGATAACCTCGCTTTCGTTACTAATTTCATTTAACTCACACGCTTTCCAACGCACGAAAATACGGGATGTAACATTGTGTATTCTAGAAGTAAGGAGAAGCACGAGAAACATTTGAGGATTGCTCTTGGGGTACTGCGGGAGAAGAATTTGTACGCTAAGTTCTCCAAGTGTGAATTTTGGTTATATTCTGTGTCCTTTCGAGAGAGGGTATTATGGTGGATCCTCAGAAAATTCAGGCAGGTGGAATGGGCTAGGCCCACATCAGTGACTGAAATCTGTAGTTTTGTGGGTCTGGCTACCTATTATATTCGGTTTGTTAAAAGGTTCGCCTCTATTATTTCTCATTTGACCTGTTTGACTCAGATAGAAATACCATTTCAGTGGTCCGACAAATGTAAAAAGAGCTTTCAAAAGCTCAAGACGTTGTTGACTACAGCACCTGTTCTAGCATTGCCCATCGAGGGCAAGGATTTTGTTATCTATTGTGATGCTTCATGTTTTGGTTTGAGTGTTGTTTTGATGCAGGAAAAGAAGGTGATTGCTTACGCTTCTCGATAGTTGAAAGCGCATGAGAAGAATTATCCTACTCATGACTTAGAACTGGAGGCAGTACTTGTATGGTGTCCATTATGACGTGTACACTGACCATCGCAGCTTGTAACATGTGTTCGCTCAGAGGGATTTGAACTCTAGGCAGTAGAGATGGATGGAACTGTTGAAAGATTATGACATCACCATTCTGTATCATCCTGGTAAAGCAAATGTGGTGGCTAACGCGTTGAGCAAGAAGTCGGCTAGTATGGGAAGTCCGGCGCGTTTGATCTCTTTGGATCGTCCGTTAACTAGAAAGGTTCAAACTCTGGCTAACAGTTTTATGAGGCTAGATATTTCTAACACGGGCAAGGTGTTGGCTTGGGTTGAGGCTCGATCATCATTTTTAGAATAGATTAAGGCTAAGCAGTTTGAGGATGATAAGTTGTGTAAAATTTGTGACAAGGTGTTACGTAGTGAGGCCAAGGAGGCCGTGATTGACGAAGAGGGGGTGCTGCGGATTAAAGGGCGAGTTTGCGTGCCACGTGTGGGTGATTTGATTAAGACTATTCTGATAGAGGCTCACAGTTCGAGGTATTCCATTCATCCTGGCGCTACTAACATGTACCGCAATTTGAGACAACACTACTGGTGGACTAGGATGAAGAGTGATATAGTAGAGTTTGTTGCTCAGTGTTTAAACTGCCAACGCGTGAAGTATAAGCATCAGAAACCTGGGGGTACACTTCAGAGGATGCCCATTCCTTAGTGGAAGTAGGAAAGAATAGCAATGGATTTCGAGGTTGGTCTTCCGAAAACGTTGGGAAAGTTTGATTCTATCTGGGTTATTGTTGATAGATTGACTAAGTCTGCCCACTTTATTCTGGTGCGGATAACTTATGATGCAGAGAATTAGTTAAGATCTACATTCGTGAGGTGGTTAGGCTACATGGAGTTCCTATCTCCATCGTGTCCGACAGGGGCACAACTTTCACATCTCGATTTTGGGAGCATTTGCACCAGGAATTGGGTACTAGGTTGGACCTTAGTATAGCTTTCCACCCTCAGGCTGCTGGGCAATCCGAGCGGACTATTCAGGTTCTTGAAAATTTGCTTCGGGCTTGTGTGATAGACTTTGGTGGTCATTGGGATCAGTTCTTGCCATTAGCCAAGTTTTCATTTAATAATAGTTACCACTCGAGCATTGAAATGACTCCATTTGAGGCGTTGTATGGGAAGAGGTGTAGGTCTCCTATTGGATGGTTTGATGCTGAGGTGAGACCTTGTAGTATGGACCTTCTGAAAGAGTCCTTAGAGAAGGGGAAGGTAATTCAATCTAAGCTTCTGGCAACACAGAGTGGGCAAAAAAAAGTATGCGGACCGTAAGGTCTGAGATCTTGAGTTAGGAGAGGGAGAGCAAGTGTTGTTGAAAGACTCACCCATGAAGGGTGTGATGAGGTTTGGAAAGAAAGGCAAGCTTAGCCAGAGGTACAATGGGCCGTTTGAGATTCTCAAGCATGTAGGAGAGGTGGCTTATGAGTTGGCTTTACCTCCGGGCCTATCCGGTGTTCATCCGGTATTTCACATCTCAATGTTAAAGAGGTATCACGGCGATGGTTCATACATAATACATTGGGATTCGGTTTTGCTAGATGAGAACTTGACATATGACGAAGATCATGTTGCTGTCTTAATAGAGATGTTCGTAAGTTGAGATCAAAGGAAATAACCTCAGTGAAAGTTCAGTGGAAGAATCGCCCAGTGGGGGAAGCTACATGGGAAACAGAATCGAATATGCATAGCAAGTATCATTAGCTTTTCACCGAGTCAAGTAACTTTTCCTAGATTTCACATCCTTTTCCGTGACAAACAGTGTTTTAATTGGTATCTGGTGTAACGATCCTCCCGATCGCTATGAAAATATAAGATCACCCCACTGAATAGAACCTTCCCAAGGGTAGAACGAGCTAATAGAAACTCGATTGTATAAGTCTAAGAACTGAAAACTTGACTTGTTTGTGATTATTTCTTGACTATGTTGAGTCCATGGGGGAGGGGGTGACGTAGGAAATTAAAACTTCCTTGGGAATTCCGAGGCCACGGGTGAGTTTGTAGGGTGTTTTTATGTCTATGTGCCTATTTTGTTTGTGTGTGTGAGGCCTCGGATGAAATGTTAGGTGGGAGAGTTGAAAAACTGTGAAATTAGTGAGCATACTGGTTCAATAGCACCGCTACAGCGGAAGAAATGCCTCTGCGGCGGGACCGCTTAGCAGCCAGCTTCTCGCCGCAGTGGTCAGTCAGGTTTCGTTGTGTCCGCTATAGCGGGCACTAGACCGCTATGGCGATGTCGCTGCAGTGAGATCAAGCCCGCCATGGCGGAGGACAGGTTTTGGTATGGTCCGCTATAGCAGGCACTTGGCCTCTATAGCGAGACCTCTGCAGCGGTGATTTGACCGCCGCAGCGGTCGATGGGAACAAAACATCATCTTTTAAACGCTTAGTTCCGAATTCTTTATTCATAAAACTCCAAAATAGTTCCCCACAAGAACCTAGGGTGAATTTCCAAGCTAGGCAAGAAAAACCTTGAGAGGTAAGTCTCAACCATTCCTTCCATCATTACGTCTTCATAATTATCACCCTTTTTATGGGTCTACAATGGTGAATTAGAAATAGTAACCCTAGAACCTAATAAATCTTCTATAGTTGATGGGTTATGATTGTTATCATGTGTTTATCATCTAATGGCTTGGGTTATCACCTTTTAACCAAGAATTGAACCATTAGAATTATGAACTAAGTGAATTAAGACTTAGGGTTTCATAAAAAATGGTAGCTTGACCATGGAAACTACTTGTAATAGATGTTTTGATTAAATAGCCTTATAAATTGATAATTAGTGGTAGCTAAGGCAAATGTTAGGTCGATTGAAACCTAGAAATGATTCACCCATTGGAATGGGGCTAAAGGGAAGGGTGTTCTTGAATTGATTTTGTGATTAGAGTAATTATGACTCATTGAGCATTCTAATTGGAAGACTTGGAGCGTTCTGAGGCTTTACGGAAGGGAAAGGCTGTAGCGGAGTAATCTGTATTGTTCCAGCTCTACATTCGAGGTAGGTTACAGTCTACTTGAGTTATACTTTGATTAGTTGATTGTATATGTTGTGAAATTTGTAGGAGAAAGCATGTCTAGTCTTCAAACATGATGTGTGTGGTTGAGATTCCTATATGTTGTTGTTTGAGTGATTATGTGGGCTTCATGCCACCAATCATTGTGTTAGGACTTACAGGTTGATGGTGTTGTGATGAGAAGTTAATATGATCTTCTTGGTGGAATTGAGATACAAATGAAAATTTGATTATTTAAAATAATATGACACTAGATACGGATATATATACATTTATGAAAAGGCTCATCTGACCGAGGGTGAGGATGAGGCCTAGATATGAACAGGCACATTTGACCGGGGGTAAGGATGTGGCCTAGTTGTGAGCTCAAGTCCGAGGAGTGGGTCCGAAACGAGTGGTACATGGACACCATGGGTCCCCTGGAGGTGATGACTACTGAGCAATGACATCGGCTAGCATGTGCGTATAGTGTGTATATGGTTATTGTTGGTAGACTTATTTCCGTTGCTTGCTTCCGTTGATTTGACTCTTGATATCATTGGGTGACTTGATTGTTAATATCCTTGGTTGTCTTGTTGATTGGGTTAATTGATTATGTGTTGTTGGTTGGCTTGTCTATTTTATTGATTTTATGATGTATGCATGATACTAATCTTCGTCGTCTTATGATATCTACTGGTACATAGTGTTTGTACTGATACTACCTTGTTGCATTCTTTTAAGTGCAGATTGTGATACAGAGACTGCTACCGGTCCTCATATCTAGTGTTGAGGCCATTTGCTGAGAGATTTAGGGTGAGCTTCTATCCATGTCAGGCAGCTCGAGATCTTCTTTTGTGATGTCTATTTCTATTCCAGACATTGTTGGTTATTTATTTAGACATCTTACATTCCTTAGACATGTTTTGGATTAGAGTCCTTGTACGGTGACTTTTGAATTTTGGGGTTTTAATAGTTAGGACTTCCGCATTTACTTCATTATTTTATGGCATGACTTAATTTGATTTATCTTGTGCTTGAATGGTTAATAACTAATTGAAATGGTTAATATAAAAATGGACTTGAATGAGTAGATGGCTTACGAATTGGTTTGCCTACTAGGAGTTAGTGTGTGTGCTAGTCATAACGGGTTGGGCCGTGACAATTAGCCACTCCGTACCCAAACCAGAGGTGACTTCCATAATACTAGCCTCTCCGCACACAGCCCAGAGGTGACTTTCATCGTCCACTTTCTTATCACACGTTTCCATACTCTTTTTCCATCAATTTTTCCTTTAGAACCACATCACATGACCATGAGTCATGGAGGATGAAATGCATGCATGAATGTTAAATTCAACAATAATCATGGGGATAAATAACAATAACAACCTCCGTACATCGACTATCAATACAAGCTTATTCCCAAATCTATGCAATGCCACGTCCAGAACAATTTCCCTTCGGACCACGTAAGTAACATCAAATAATGTATGCATGAGATGTCATATGAAATATGCATGTAGAAAACACCACAATAAGAAGCCTCGGATGTTTCACTTTCTCACTTATCATTATTAAATATCAAGTCATAGCTTAAACGATGTATCATATGAAATGAGAATGTATGTAGTGCATGATAACCTTATTGACTGTAAATCATAATCAGGATCTCACACGTGTCTTATTATAAGTATACATCACAATATCACTATTAATCTTATTATCCTCCCTTTTTAGATGATAGGTGACATAACAAGGGTGAGATGCATGCAACACGCATCGCAACAGAGCAATTAGGGTGACTCGCCCAACATATCACATAAGGCGACAAGCCCAATCAAGATAACAAGGCACAAACTGACATAGTCAAAAACAATACCAACCTAAGAGTTTCCATCTCAACTTCATACCCGAAGGCCTAATATGCTTTCCCCGTCAACATCCACTTTTACATATGCTTCACTAACTGGAGTCTAACCAAAAGGTAAGTCGTAACCTACCTCAATGCCGAGCTAGTGCCACGAACGTCCAAACGTGAGCCTTGCCCTCCCAAAGAGCTTCCGAATACACAAATTCTTGTCATTTTTGAAATCTAAGTTAGAAACGGAGTTTTACGATACCTATATTGCTATACATTCATCCAAATCGAAAATCAATTTTAGAGAAGGGGGAAATCGAACCCACAAGGGTATAACGGGTATTTCAAAAGTGGAAATGGTAATCCAACGTTCACCAAATTTCACCCCAAATCCCGACATCCATTCGAGGCCTTCCGGATAAAAACTAGACATGTAAACATACGTAAAAACACGCTACAAACTCATTCGGGGCCTCGGAATTCCCAATGGAGGTCTATTTGACCGGGTCAACCCCTAAACGGGCAAAACTAACTTTCCATCCATTGGTACAAACGATCTCGAATGCCTAAAGAACGAAACTAAATATCCCACTGAGTCATAATCGACCGTTCGCACCTCACGAAATTGAAATGAAATTTCGAAAAAGGTCTGTTTACCCAAAAGTCAACTATTGGTCAAACCTTTTTCACTTTAAAGCTCTAATTTCCCCAAATGACACTAATACTCGCCCGATGACCTTGGTAACTGCGTCACCTATCCCTGCGAGTAAAAATCAAACTAACGAGGATCGAGGAAGGGTCAACGGGGGTAAATGGGTCAAAAGTGCCATGACGACCAAACGGGTCGTTACATCAGATATTAATTAAACAATAGTTTGTCCTAGAACAAAGAAAGAGAGTACGAAAGCTGACTGTAACTGAGGAATCCTTTAACCACACGGGGAAGCCTCCACGGCAAGAAGTATGCCACTATCACTGCTCGTTCACCTTATCAGTCAAAACTTCCTTTAACTTAGCTTAAAGACCCAATTTCCATATTTTTCATCCTTAAAATTTCTTTCACAACTGATCCCTGAATATAAGAAATGCCTATGCTTGAATTCTTTGATTCGATAAAACACACCTCTGAATGTGATCGATGGGTCCCACAAACATTCCCCAAACTACACAACCCTTTAAACATGGCCACAAACCATAGCCCACTCTGAACCTGAAAGATGTTCTGATTCTGCTAACCTTTCTTTCACACCTTCTAAAGTCATTCTTCGCACTATGATTTCTCAGAAACACATAAACACATGCCATAAGCCCAAAACCTTGACTTACTCTTCGCTAGAAAAGAATCCTTGCTCCCTCTGGGAACTCTAAGCAATTCCATCAAAATTGATCTTGCTCAAAGCCGATTTTGCTAGTTCCAAGTCTGTTAATTTCGTAACCACGGTGTTGAAACTACTTTAGCCAAAACCCATCGTCTAAACCTTCTTAAATCTTCGAATCACCAAACTTGAAGCCTACCCACTGATTATCTTGCCGAGTCCAAACCCGTAGAGAATTATCTGATCGCTCTAAAGACTTCTCACAACCATAGTACCTCCTTAAATCATTACCAAGTACCAATGTAAACTATAACTGTCTGAATAGCTGCCTCGGGTAAAGTATCATCAAGTCTACTTGGAAACCCCCATAAAGCTCGGTAAACCTATCATACCTCAATTCTGAACTGAAACCCATCGGATCCTTAAAGGAGATTTACTAGGAAACCCATAAGTCCTTCTGGAATTATAAACATGGTCCACCGGACTCTAATCGAACAAGTCTGACCCAGAATGAATGCACAAACCACTGAATATCACTAATAGTCACCTGAACTGTCTCCTAACTTTTCGAAACCAACCACAGTCCTATCACATCTCTGGTGTGACCAACTATAATCTTTATCTCATGCATAATCAACCATGACCGTCACTCTCAACTCTAAATGATGAGTTATATCCACATTGTCAACTTAATACTGAAAGAACTATACCTTGTGATCGTAATTTTCATGTTTCTTAACCTTCACCCGATACGCAAATCTGATAGACCCCATGAATTCTAAATACATCAAAATCTCCATGTGCTTCCCCTTAATTACTCACAATTCCGAACGTTTGAACGCAAAACCTGCGACCTCATTTAATACACCTTTAACCATCGAATCCTCATTTGTGACACCTTGATATGCTCATACCAATTCCAAAATATCAAATCTAGCAACCTCCGCTCTAACCCTAACGCAACTACTTTCGAGCCCTAATATCCAACGATGCTTACCCCAGCTATCCAGTTAATAATACTTACAACATAATACACTCCTACTAGTATGGTCTCATCTCGAATATATAACTGTAGCCTTCAAATTATAGAGATTCCAAGAATTTCTTTCTGTTAAACCACACTAGCTCATCCATTGAAGAGTGCTACGAAATTACCCAACTGAGCATCACACAAGCCATTTCCAATAAGCTAGACTTCCTTCTTTAAGCGTACTCCACAATCACACCTCATCTGAAATATGCAAGACAAAGAACACCACAATCCATACTGACCTAAGTAATCCCGAAGATGTACATCATTCCTATTAATTCTCAATCACTATACCTTATCTTGACTCTTAAATTTCTCAATTTCAATAAGATCACATTCACCGCCACAGTCTGACCATCACTAAAATCCACTCAATAGTATACTTCATAATCATCTGTCACGACCCAAATCACGGATCTTGCGGGCACATACCCTTTCCCACCTAGTGGGCGAACTCATACCTTAGTCATTCATCCATACAACGCAAACAATAATTAAGAAGCAACAGAAGTCAAAAATCATTAATAGATAGCAATGCGAAATTTAAATATACAACCTCCAGATCTTGTCAAAATAATACAAGAGCATCTAAATACAATTGTCTAGAAATACAAGTCTAGAAATAAATATCTATCTCAAAATGGGAATAAGTAAAGATAGAAGATAGAGGAGTCTCCGGGCAGGGAACTCAGCAGATGCTCCTCCTGGACACTCGTAAGCCTGGCCTCGGGATCACTCTCGAGGGACAGATATAGAGCCTATCACGAACTCTGCACTCAAAAAAAGAGTACAAAGAAGGTAGTATAAGTACAAACACTACAAAGTGATAGGTATCATAGACCGACAACAATTAGATAACATATATAAAATAGAGGAACTGAAGATAGGCATGCTAGCAATCAAGTACACTCATGACACAGTCCAAGAAAAATAACACAAGTGATGCAAATATCAAGGCAGAATCAATGTAATATATGAATGAAGTAATGAGTGCATATGCAATGTAATGATATGCACTGGCCAAATGCCTATCTCCATACACACATGCAATGAATGGATAACCTACACGTCTGGATAGTCATGACCCATGGGGCACCCGCGAAGTCCATGTACTAGTCACTCCGCACACAGCCCAGAGGTGGTTCCATATCACTAGCCATTTCGCACACAGCCTATGGATGGCTACTATATCAAGTCTGTCCAACATCTTGATTGTTTCCTTCTCACTTATCACCATCAGTATCAATCACAGATCACATCAATTTATCATGAAAATGAGTATGAATGCACTGCATAATATCAAGATCAAGTGTAATCATATCAGATCCCAATCGTGCCTCTATATGGACAAATATCACAATATCAATATCGAATCAAGTTATTTCCTTTATCAAATATAATGTCAAGATAAGTGAGAGGCAACCATATCACAACCACAACATGGAAACTAAGTAACAAGTCCAATACCACACACATGGCAACGAGCTAATACACAGCAAGAGGCTATAAGCCCACAAATCAACAACAATTCAAACCTAAGTATTCCACCTTAACTTTATACCCGAAGGCATAACTTGCTTTCTCCGACAATACTAACTCTACATATGCTTCCCTAACTGGAGTCTAACCAAAAGGTAAGCCGTAACCTACCTCGCTGCCGAGCTGGTGCCACGAACAATCAAATCTGTGCCTTGCCCTTTTGAAGAGCCTCTGAATACTCAAAGTTAAGCCATTATTAAATTCTAAGTTAGAAACGGGAAACAACGGTACCCATATTGCTATACATTCGTTCCAATAAAAAATAACTACCGAAAAGAGTGAATTCAGGCCCACAAGAGTAAAACGGGTATTTCACATATGGAATAGGTAACCTAACGTTCAAGAAGTCCAATTCTACTCTGCATTTGCTAATTTAGCTCAAGTATTGGTCAATTTCATCATTCAAAGCAAAACCTCCAATTTAGGCATAAACCCTAGCTTTTCCATATTCAATTTCTCAACTAGTATGGAAGATTTAAACCTATGGCTACAAATTAATGAAATTCCATGCTTAGATTAGTCAAATCCATCAAGTAATCTCACATCTAGAGCCTAAAATTCAAATAACAAAGTTAAGGTTAAGACTCATCTCCTTCCATTAGTTTTCTAGATTCCCACCATGGATTCAAGCTTATGAATGATAAATAATGGATAACAATGTTAGAGAGACTTACCCCAAGAAGAATCCACTCAGAAACACTTCAAATCGCCTTTCATACACTTTGGCGAAATAATTTTGGGAATGGGAAATGAAGGGTTTAACTTAAGCATTTAATGCTTCTGTAACAGCGTTTTCCGCCGCAGCGAAAAACGTCCGCTACTGCACATCCGCTCTAGTGGAATACCATCTGTTGGAACAGACACCCAAGGAATCCACCTTTCCATGCCGAGGGGGTCCGTCAAGGCGTACCCAATCTCGCTGGGGCAAGACACCAGACACCAAAATATTCCTAGTTTTTCACCAAGTCCTTCCCAAATCCCGACAATCACATTAGACCTCCCAGATGCAAACAAGGCATGTATACACACATAGAAACATGCTACGGACTCACTCGTGGTCTCAAAATTTTCATCGTAGGTCTATTTTACTGGGTCAACACCCAATGGCCAAAACCCAACTTTCCAACCAATAATCCAAAATGCTCTCGAGTGCCTCGGGAACCGAACTGAACATCCCACCAAGTCATAATCGACTCTCTGAACCTCATGGAATCAATGAATTTGTGAAAAAGTTCCGTCTATCTAACAATCAACTATTGGTGAATCATTTTTCACATTAAGGTCCAATTTCTCATAAGTCATCATAAAACTAGCTCGATTACCTCACGAACCATGCCACCCATCCCTATAGGTCAAATTCGTACTAACAAGGCTCGGGAAAAGCTCAATGGGAGTGAATGTGTCAAAAACACTATAACGACCAAACGGGTCGTTGCATCAGATACCAATTAAATAATCGTTCGTCCTCGAATGACAACGGAGAGAAACGAGAAAAGTACCTGAAGTGGTAATCAATTGGGGATATCTGGTACGCATATCGGACTCGGTCTACAATGTCTCCTCCTCAACAAGACGGTGTTTCCATTGCACCTTAACTGAAGCTATCTTTTTTTATCTCAACTTTCTCACTTGCCTATCCAAGATCGCTATCGGCTCTTCCTCATAAGGCAGATTCTCATCAAGAAACATGGAGTCCTAACGAATGATATAAAAACTGTCTGAATGCTACCTCTTCAACATGGACACATGAAATACTAGATGAACACCTGACAGGCCTTGTGGCAAAGCTAACTATAAGCCACTGCACCAATACGACAGAGAATCTCAAATAGACCAATATACATCGGGCTTAACTTTCCCTTCTTTCCAAATAGCATAACACCCTTCATGGGTGAAATCTTCAGAAGAACTTGCTCACCCTCCATAAACTTTAAGTCTCGAACCTTCTGGTCCGCATACACCTTTTTCCTACTCTGCACTACCAGAAGCTTTTCCTGAATCAGCTTTACCTTGTCCAAAGACACCCTCAGCAAATCTGTACCCCAAGGTCTCACCTTAAAAGCATTAAACCACCCAATCAGAGAATGACATGACCTACCATAAAACCTCGAATGGCGCCATATTAATACTCGAATGGTAGTTATTATTGTACGCGAACTCTGTCAATGGTAAGAATTGGTCCCAATGACCACCAAAATCAATAATGCACACCCTCAACATATCCTCAAGCAGATGAATAGTCCTCTCAGACTGACCATCAATCTGTGGATGAAACACAGTGCAAAGATCTAACTGAGTACCCAACTCACTCTGCAAAGTCTTCCAGAAATGGGAGGTAAACTGAGTACCTCATTCTGAAATGATGGAAACTGGAACCCCATGCAATCGCACAATCTCTTGGATGTAAATCCTAGCCTACTTCTCTGCATTACAAGTAATCGGAACTGGATGAAATGTGCAGACTTATTCAATCTATCCACAATGACCCAAACCAAATCATACATTTCCGCTCGAGAATGGGTATCCTCTGAAGCACACTGCTAGGTCTCTGGTGCTCATACTTGACTTCCTGTTAATTCAAACGCTGAGCAACAAAATCTGCCATATCTCTCTACATCCTGCCCCACAAGTAGTGCTATCTCAAATCACGATACCTCTTAGTTGCCCCCGGATGAATAGAATACCTAGAACAATGAGTCTCCTCTAATATCAAACAAATCAGATCACTCACACGAGGGATGCACAAGCGTTCCTTGATCCTCAAGACCCCCTCATAATTAAGCACGACCTCCTGGGCCTCACCAATCATCACTTTGTTACTAATCCTACATATCATAGCATCATCTAACAAATGTGCCCTGATCTGCTCCAAGAGAGATGACCTCACCTCATCAAATGCTAAAACCCTGACTGGATCCAAAATATCGAGTCTCGCAAGACTGTTAGCCAGAGTATGAACCTCCATGGCTAAAGGGCGCTCCGAAGCAATCAACCGAGCTAAACTGCCCATATTCACTACCATTCGGCTGAATACATTAGCTACCACATTAGCTTGGCCCGGATGGTACAAGATGATGATATCATAATCCTTAAGTAGCTCCATCCATCTACACTATCTAGAATTGAGATCCCTCTGGTTGAACACATGTTGCAGACTGAGGTGATCGGTGAATACCTCACAATGGACCCCATACAGATAATGCCTTCAAATCTTCAAAGCGAAGACTATCGCTGCCAACTCCAAATCATGAGTAGGGTAGTTTTTTTCATGTATCTTCAACTGCCTAGAATCATAAGCAATAACCTTACCCTCTTGCATCAACACAGCGCCCAAACAACACGCGACACATCACAATACATGGAGAAATCCTTACCCTTCACGGGTAATGCCAAAATCGGGGCTGTAGTTAACAGGGTCTTGAGCTTTTGGAAGCTCTCTTGACAAGCATCGGACCACTGGAAAGGTACCTCCTTTTGAGTCAATCGAGTCAGGTGAAAAGCAATCAAAGTAAACCCTTTCACAAACCGACGGTAGTAACTATCCAAACCCATGAAGCTACGAATCTCAGTCACTAGAGTGGGCCTCGCCTAATATCTAACAGCTTTAATCTTCTTGGGATCAACCATAATCCCATCCGTTGACACCACATCGCCCAAGAATGCCACAGAATCAAGCTAGAACTCACACTTGAAAAACTTGGCATAAGGTATTTTTCTGTCAATAACCCAAGAACAATCCTCAAATGACGCTCACGCTCTTCCTTGCTCTTCGAGTACACTAAAATATCATCGATGAAGACTATGATGAAGGAATCCAGGTATGGCTTGAAAATTCCATTGATCAAATCAATGAAAGCTGACGGGGCATTCATAAGCCCAAAAGAGATAACAAAGAACTCATAATGACTATAACGAGTCCTAAAGGCCATCTTCGGAATATCCTTGGCCCGAATCTTCAGCTGGTGATAGCCTGACCTCAAATCAATTTTAGAGAGCACCAAAGCTGGTCGAACAAGTCATCAATACGGGAAATTGGATACTTATTTTGAATGGTGACCTTGTTCAACTGGCGGTAATCAATACACATCTGCATCATCCCATCTTTCTTCTTCACAAATAGCATGGGAGCGCCCGAAGCGAAGACGCTCGATCTAATGAAACCATTGCTCAAAAGATCTTGCAATTGCTTCTTTAACTCTCTCAACTCAGCCGGTGCTATCCTATATGGCGTAATGAAAATAGGGCGAGTGCCTGGGTATAGATCAATACAGAAGTCAATGTCACGATCGGGTGGCATACCAGGCAAATTTGAAGGGAATACCTCCGGGAACTCGCTCACAATAGGCACAGACTCAAGCGATGGTGAATCAACACTAGTATCACGAATACAGGCCAAGTAAGCCAAATGCCCCTTATCAACTAATTTCTTTGCTCGGAGACAGGAAATAATATATTTCGGAGCGGGACTAGGAGTACCCCTCCACTTAAGTCTAGGAATAAAGGGAAATGCTAACGTGACTGTATTGGCATGATAGTCCAAGATCACATGGTAAGGGGAAAACCAACTCATGCCTAAAATGACATCAAAATCCACAATATCCAGAATCACCAAATCCACCTACATGTCATAACCCATAATAGTAACTAAACAAGATCGATAGACTCGATCAACCACTACCAAATCTCTAAATGGAGTAGACACATGAATAAGTACATTAAGTCTGTCACAAGCTAAATCCCAACCCATAGAATGATAAGTAGACACATAATAGAAAGTAAACCCTGGATCCAATAAGATCGAAGCTGTCCGATGACAAACAGAAATGGTACCTGTGATCACAGCATCTGACGCCTCAGCGTCTGACCTACCAGGAAAAGCATAACAATAGGCACCACTATGGTCGCACTGGCCAGACTGAGCTCCTCCTCTGGAGGCCTGAGAACCACCTCTGCCAGGCTGATATCCACCCCTAAAGGAATGTTAACCACCGTGGCATATCTGAGCACCGCCTCTACTAAAGAACCACCTCGGCTACTAAAAGATGTCGGAGTTCTAGGGATTTGGAATATGGAATCCTAGCGCCCCACTCTATCTCGATCTGGGGCACTCTCTAGCAATGTGTCCAGTATCACCGCATACATAGCAAGTTCTGGAGGGCGGAGGCTAAAACACTGAAGCTGAGGGACCAGAGTAACCACCTCGGTCGGCTGGTTAAGAAATAATAGCTTCCAGAAACCTGCCCTGAGACGTAACCAGTTTGCCTCGAAAGGCCACCTGAAGAAGTCTGTAGCGCTGACTGAATAGGGGGGTTGGAATGCAGCTGATATAGCCTGGCTGAATGGCCCCCACCTTTAGAAGTCGACCTACTGTAACTACCATACTGACGAGGCTTCTTCTCACTACCCTCACCAGGGGCTTAAGCCTTAGCTGACTCAACACTAACAGCATGGTCCACTACGGACTCAAAGGAAGCAGCTATGGCGACAAACTGAAGACATGCCACATGTAATGGAAGTACCAGTCCGCCCACAAACCTTCTAACCCTCTGACTCTGTAGGAATCAACTGCGTAGCATACATGCCAAAGACATAAATCGGGCCTCATACTCAGCTACAGACATACCCCTCTGATATAGGTGGATGAACTTATCTCTCCTCTGGTCCCTCACAGTACGGGGAACGTACTTCTCTAGAAAAGCTTGATGAAACTGTGTCCAAGAGAGTGGTGGTGACCTAACGGGCCAGCAATCAATAAAGCATCTCTACCAACTCTTTGCATCCCCACGCAATTGGTAGGACACGTAGTCAATCCCATGAGACTCAACAATCCCCATCTTATACAATTTCTCATGCATATCCGTCATAAACTCATAAGCATCCTCACTCAGCATACCAAAGAATCTGGTGGCTCCATCTTCAGAAATCAACTAATCAGCTTATGATATCCAAGGGTCATAACTAGGCCTGCAACGGGCGAGCACCAATAAACATGCGCAAGGAACCGGAATCCCACCAATCCGAGGGGCTTCAACCATGCCGCGCAGTGCCGCCCGTCCTCGCTCAAGAGTCCGCGCTCCCGCTCTCTCTCTTGTCCGTGATCCCCAATGGAGACTTAATAAAGAAACCCACATCATGTTGTCCATCAAGATGTAGGGAAATACAAGCCATGGTGTCCAGAAGCACCGGAGTAGAAATCACCTTAGGATGAGTCTGGGCTAGTCCCTGCCATCCCTTAACTGTATGTTCACGCGCAGGCTGACGCACTGGCTTAGGCGATGCTGATCTAGCGTGCATCTGTCAAGCCATAGGGGCCCCACCCCTGGCTAGTGCATCACCACGACCTCAGGCATGGCCGCAACCTTTAGCGTGACCTCGTCCTCGTGCTCCGCCCCAACAGCAGGCTCGGACACCTCATCCCTAGAAATAGTAGCGCGCGTCCTCACCATCTGTTAAAGAATAGAAGTGAATTAGATACCAATTCGAATATTCTAGATACCAATTTGAATAAAGTAGCACGAAAGAATGAAAGAATTTGAAGTATCCTAAATGTCCCATAGTCTCCCGTAGATAAGTACGGAGCTCATCGTACAGATCCGCAAGACTCTACTAGACATGATCATGTACTTATAGACCGGGTAACCAAGGGCTCTGATACCAACTTATCAAGACCCAAATCACAAATCGCAATGGCACCTACCCTTTCCCACCTGATAGGCGAACCCGTCCCTTAGTCATTCATCTAAACAATGTAAACAATAATTGAGAAACAATAGAAGTCTAAAATCATAGATAAATAGCAATACGGAATCTAAATATAAATCCCCAGATCTGGTCTGAATAATACAAGAGCATCTAAATACAACTGTCTAGAAATACAAGTCTGAAAATAAATATCTATCTCAGAATAAGAATAAGTAAAGACGAAAGATAGAGGAGTCTCGGGACAGCAAGTGGATGCTCACCCTGGACACTCGTAAGCCTAGCCTCGGGATCACTGTTGAAGGATAGATGTGGAGCCTGTCACGAACTTTGCACTTAGAAAAAGAGTACAGCAAGGTAGTATCAGTACAAATACTATGTACTGATAGGTATCATAGGCCGACTATAGTTAGATAACAAATATAAAAGAAGCGATATAAAGATAGGTATGTTAGCAATCAAGTACAATCACAACACAGTCCAAGAACAAATAACACAAGTGATAGGAATATCAAGGCAGAATCAATGTAATATATGAATGAAGTAGTGAGTGCATATGCAATACAATGATATGCACTGACCAAATGTCTATCTCCGTACACACATGCCATAGACGGATAACCTTCACGTCTCGATAGTCATGACCCATAGGGACCCACAAGGTCCATGTACTAGTTACTCCACACACAGCCCAGAGATGACTTCCATAGCACCAACCACTCCGCACACAGCCTAGAAGTGGTTCCATATCACTAGCCATTCCGCACACAACCCAGAGATGGCTACTATATCAAGTTTGTTCAAAATCTTGTTTGTTTCCTTCTCACTTATCACCATCAGTACCAATCACAGATCATATAAATGTATCATGGAAATGAGTATGAATGCAATGCATAATATCAAGATCAAGTGTAATCACATCAAATCTCAATTGTGCCTCTACATGGACACATATCACAATATTAATATTGAATCAAGTTCATTCTTTTACCAATGATAATGTCAAGATAAATAAGAGGCAACTATATCACAACCAGAATATGGAAACTAAGTAACAAGCCCAATACCACACACATGGCAATAAGACAATACACGACAAGAGGCAATAAGCCCACAAATCAACAATAATACAAACCTAAGGATTCCACCCAACTTCATACCTGAAGGCATAACATGCTTTCTCCATCAATAACTACTCTCCATATGCTTCGCTAACTGGAGTCTAACCAAAAGGTAAGCCGTAACCTACCTCACTGCCTTATTGATGCCATGAACAATCAGATCTGAGCCTTGCCCTTCCGAAAAGCCTCTGAATGCTCAAAGTTTATCCATCATCAAATTCTAAGTTAGAAATGGAAAACAACGGTACCCATATTACTATACATTCATTCGAATAAAAAAGAACTACGGAAAAGATTGAACTCGGGCCCACAAGGGTAAACGGGTATTTCGAAGATGAAATAGGTAACCCAATGTTATAGAAGTCTAATTCTACTCTCCAATTGCTAATTTATCTCAAGTACTGGTCAATTTCATCATTCAAAGCAAAACTCCCAATTTAGGCATAAACCCTAGCCTTTCCATATTCAATTTCTCAACTAGAATGAAAGAGTCAATCCTATTGGTTACTAATTAATGAAATTAAATGCTTAGATTAGTCAAATTCATCAATTAATCTCACATTTGAAGCCTAGAATTCAAATAACAAAGTTAAGGTTAAGACTCATCTTCTTCCATTAGTTTTCTAGATTCCCGCCATAGATTCAAGCTGAGGAAAGAACAATAATGGATAACAAGGTTAGAGAGACTTACCCCAACAAGAATCCACTCAGAAACACTTCAAATCGCCCTTAAGACACTTTGGAGAAATAACTCTGGGAATAGGAAATGAATGATTTAATTTAAGCATTTAATGATTCTATAACAGTGTTTTTTGCCACAGTGGAAAATGTCAGCTACGGTGCATCCGCACCAGCAGACACCCAAAGAATCCACCTTTCTGCATCGGTAGACCAGGCCTCGCTGAGGCAAGTCCGCAGGGGCGCACCCAATCTAGCTAGGGCGAGACTTCAGAATTTTCCTGGTTTTTCACCAAGTCCCTCCCAAATCCCCACAATCACCCGAGACCTCTCAGATGCAAACCATACATGTATACACATATAAAAATATGCTACGAACTCACTCGTGGTCTCGGAATTTTCATCGGAGGTCTATTTGACTAGGTCAACACCGAATGGACAAAACCACCTTTCCAACCAATAACCCAAAATGCCCCAAGAGCCTTGGGAACCGAACTAAATATCCCACCAAGTCATAATCGACCCTCCAAATCTCATGGGATAGACAGATTTCCAAAAAAGGTTCGTATACCCAACAGTCAACTATCGGTCAACCATTTTTCACTTTAAGGTTCCATTTCTCATAAGTCATCATAAAACTCGCTCGATTACCTCAGAAATCGTGCCACCCATCCTCGCAGGTAAATATCATACTAACAGGGATCGAGGAAGGGTCAACAGGGGTAAATGGTTTAAAAGCACTATAACGACCAAACGGATCGATACATCATCAGTCTTGCAAACTCGCTGAGTCTATCATGGAGATAGTAGTATGCTACACACTCTACACCCTAGACTCCCTTTACCTCACTCAACTCCAAAACTGATTACTTTCTATACCCAGTGCATTGCATCACAGTCCTACTAATGTCCTCATGTATCTCCACTAACATACCCTTGCTCAAATTCCCTTAACTCAATTTCCAAAATGTTCTCCACAACTTGAATTAGTTCAAACCCATCATTGATTTACCACTTTAAACGTCCTTATTGACCAACCCCTTACTCAAATATCCTTAATAAGAATCAATCATTACTAACGCCATACCCCAAACCACCACTGAACCAATCCATAATTTATAAGGAAATCCTTAATTACCGAACCAGAACACCTCTAATCAAATGGTGCGACTATCCCCCTCATTCGATCAACTCAATAGAGTGATAACAATAGTAGTAGTAGGATCTAGCTGAATCTCACACAATAGATATAAGGCTCTCAACCCTAGTCCAATATTAGATGCAACATCTGATAGCCCTCTGAGTACTAAACTTTATACTAGCTCAACCGCAACATAACTCTCAAATTAACTAGCTCTTGTTTCAACGATCCTCTTTTATCCTTAACCTCAAAAACACCGATCGACTCAACGATCACACCCTTTACAGAATGATACAATATAATTTCACTGCAACCTGAACATGATTCAAGTACCCATATTACTACACCTCGAATCTTACGAACCTTAATCCCCTGAACTCAATAGTAAGATGCCTTATCACAATCCTTCAGTTTCCATATCTCATTCAAATCACTTTATTACTAACAACCAACAATCACTCAAATCCACTTGAACATTAAACTAGACATCTCTTAAAGAAAAACGCATGACATAAACAATATCCATATTTCTCCTCCGATTCGAGTGCAACAACTGATAACTCTTTAAGTAATTAAATCATCTCGCTCATCCATTACTAGAGTCATTTCTATAAGTCGGTCACTAATTTCCCAGAAGTCTACAACTCGGTCAAACTTACCGATCATCCTATCTTCACCCTTTTGGGTTTAAGAACTTGCACTTTTGCCAAACACCCCCACACATTAAAATAATTCAAGTTGGGGTTTCTTCATTTCAAATTCTCATATGGAATGAATTGTGTTTTACTAAGGGGAACTCAATTTGATATTCGATTAGCTGTAAGGACAACTTCCCCGGACAGGTTCTGAGGTACACCCAAACTTATTGACAAAGCATTCATCATCAATGATCGATTCTTTCTTTCCGTAATCCCATTAGATTAGGATGTGTATAGGGTAGTTGTTTGGTGAATAATGCCTGATTTTGATATTCACCACCCCTATCACTTCGTATCATCTTGATCTTTTTGTTAAGTTGCGTTTCTACTTCATTTTTATATTGTCTGAATGCATCTAATGCCTCAACTTTACTACTAAGTAAGTAGACATAGCAATATCGATTACTATCATCAATATCGAGTGCTCTGGAAGTGTTTTATGAAACAAACTCTCTAACAGCACAAACATGACTCGTGGCTCCAGAGTCAATCCACTACTCTTTGGGATTTTCCACCAAATTGCACTCAGACAAAGATGGCACACAATTCATCCAATATCTTCGTTCGTCTCGATCATGTTTTCTTGCACCTTTTTTCTTATCCTTCCATGGAGCACGACAATCAGCAAACCTATGTCCAGCTTCTCCACAATTATAGCAGTTTCCCTTAAATTTCTAGTTGGGATGATTCTTTGATCCAGAAGGCTTTTTCCTCTTTTTTTGATTAGCTGGGGCAGCTTCAAAAGTATTTGCTCCCATAATTGTTGAGTTTCCTCTAGCCTTATTTTCAACCACCTCTTTGTAAAAAGGAACTTTTCCATTTCCTTTCATTTTTTGAATTTGGCATTTTCCTCCATTTTGAGTTCTTCCATTTCCCATTCACACCTCATCCAAAAACCCAATAGTAATCGTACGTCAACCCTCATCTCCATTTTCGTTAGGGTCGGTCGATGATGTTGTTGAGTACATGTTGTTTTCCCGCACTCATGCGACATATGCTGCACCCTTTTATGTGAAGATTCTATTCCTAGTACGAGTGGATCTCGGGACGTTATCAGCCATTGAGGAGACCATCTAGACGATTCAGGGTGAGCCATCAGGTGATCCATTTCACCGGATCTTCTTCAGTTATCTTTACTTTCTGTCTTTTGTTTCCGACAGCTTATGTATTTTCGAGATGTGTTCCCATACCTATACTCCATTTAGTTCATTCTTGAACTAGTGACACTAGATTCAGAGATGGTTGTACTTTTATTTCCACATTTTATGGCTATAAGGTGTTTTAAAGACTTAAAAGTTGATTTGTATGTTTATTCCGCTTTATTTCTTACTTAAACTTCTTAATCGGTGGGTTGTGGATGGCTTAACATCGACTCGGGGGAGTTAGTGCCTCATGATTTATGAGTTTGGGTTGTGACAACAATGTAATTATTAAAGGGTCTTGTTTAGGGAGAGATTATCCTCTCAATAGTCTTTTATGCTTTATATTAGTTTTTTCAATATGTAGGTCACTTGATCAAACCATATAAAATATTATGCTTCTTATAATATAGTTTTCTTTTGTTCCTGAGGTCGTTCAAGGTCTTGCAACTGTTAGATTCTGCATGAAGCCCTGGGTGATTTCGATCCCAACAGTTAAGTGAAGGGTTACATGGGCGTTCAACTTTTAATAGGCATTTTTGTAATTCAACTTTGCTCTTAGGAGGCTCTTGTAGAATAAGTATCATGAGGAATTATATCATCTGGGAACTATGTTTATCAGAATAAATCCAAGTCCTTTAGTCTTTACTTGGACACATGTCATTTTGTCATCTCTACTATTGAATAATGTTGGATAAGTGCTCACGGATACTAACATGTGTTAACTAATCTTTAGTCAACTATGCCTAGCGTTAAGTTTCAAGTAAGTCTCAAGAAGTTTAATTGTTAATTAATGTCATCTCATCCTCAATAACTCTATATCATATCTAATCATCAATATTACCTTTTCATTGTTACTGGAATACTTAATAAACCATCATCATTTTTAAGAAGCAACCTCGCAATCGTATAATTTGATTATTGCACGATAAAATTAGATAAATATTTCGATTTTTAAGAAATCGTTTTCATTGGAACTCAACAGAGTAAGCATTTGCTACATTTGTGATCTTTGCTGATGTAGCAAAGTGTCAAGAAGACGTAGTTAATAATTTATCTCTCAGGATAAAATTTTAAATTGCATTTATCTCATACTCTTATATGGTTATGGATATTAACCAATATCGGTATGGATTTTATATCAAGTCATCCCACATAACATGTGGATAATAATTTTGGGGTTATAATTATGAGATTATTAATCCCGGATAGCTCTGCTTGGAACAAAATGACCTCTATAGCTTTACAACAAATAATTTTTATATATATATGAAACAAAATGGAGGTAACTAATGTGAATTTGTGATAATAATTTGACATATCACTATTTTTCACAATATCTTAAATGATAAAGTGAATAATATCAATCGCTCAAAGACAAGTGGCTAATAATTCACATTGAAGTTTCAAATTGAAACAAAATTAGCTTCAAACTCAATCCTTTCTTTTATTAAACATGATGTCTGAAAACTGAAGTCTAGTGTCTAATATTTTTTTTTTAAAAAAAATATATTAATGTTAAGTCAAATAAATTTAGTGTCTAAATTTTATATACCAAAAATAAAGTCAATAAATTTTAAAAGCAAAACATCTTAAGCCAGTTCAATATCATCATTCAAATTTGGATTTCAAACTTTGACATCTTTGTTGGCGGGAAAGTAAAAATATTGTAGTTAAATTATAGGCAACAATTTTGTAGTTATATTATAAAAAGAAAATTTAAATGTCAAATAAAAATTTAAAAAATGAAATATGAAATGCATCGTGATGAATAAGAATACAACATAAAGCTGCTTAAGAAAGAAAGAAAGAATTATTCATCAAGATAAGAATTAATTGGCCACAAAAGCAGTATCAAATGAGTTCAGCAGTGCTGCTAGCATACAGTTGAACTTTTGTTAGGTGAAACAAGCAGTTTTGCTTTGGTGGAATGCATCTTGCCATTACAAACTAAAACCTATTTGTAGTAGTACATTCAATGATAGTGCGGCAAATCTGGAAATGGAGGAATATATAAAGTTGCATGGTGGTTCAATATCTCTACATAAGATCAATCAGAATATTTACTTGTTATGTAGAGTGAGATATACACCTTGGTAGAATAGACCACACAAATGGCCTGATATCTTAGGAAAAATTCAGGTCAGTTCTTAGGTGCATAACAGTGAAATGGAAACTGCCTGCAAGAGGATGGTTTAAGTGCAATAGTGATGGTGCATCAAGAGGAAATCCATATCCTAGTGTTGTGTCCTTTTGTGTTATAAATGATCACGGAGACCGTATGTATGACGCAGGACAAAAAATTTCAAATGGCAACAACCTTATGGCAGAAGCTGTAGGGATTGAATACTGCATTTCTCATCAGCTATATCCTCTATTAGTATAAACGGATTTTTTGGCTATGAAAATGTTTCTCACTGGAGTTTGGGAGGTGCCATGGTGCATTATTATGATAGTCAATGAGATCAATAGGATAAGGAGAGGGCATAAAGTGCAGGTGGAACACATATACAAAGAAGGGAACTACTTGGCAGATTTTTTTGGCTAACTATGTTTTTGATTTTGCAGGTGCACAACAGTTTCATTCTTTTCTAGAGTTACCATCCATGGCTAGAAGATCAATAAACATCGATAAGGCTTAGATTTCAAATCTGAGAATCAGATATGCTAAAGATAAAATACAGTAGCAGACCTGAAGGCAATCAAAAATACATGTTGTTTCTGTGATCAACTAAACAGCAGATGAGTTCTTAATGCTATTGACATGCAGTTTGATCTATACTTTGTGAAAACAATTAGGGAACTTCAGGATGGGCGGTATTAGTGTGCATGGTGAAAACAATTAGGGAACTTCAGGATGGGTGGTATTAGTGTGCATGCATGTTCATTACCATAATGGAGAACTCTAACATGTCAAACTAAGGTGTAGATTCATATGAAGATGATAACACAATGTTTACTTGCTTAATTTCTAGTTGCAGTAGAGATGACATGACAGAATACTACAAAGTTTTGAAGTCTGAAGAAAATTCAATAGACTTGAATCCATACCACCTGGTGAGAGCTTGGAGGTGTGAAAGATGGATGAAAGTCAAGACTCTAGGATTTCTAGCTTATTTTTCATGTTTACTAGATGTTGTAACTATAGTTTTGATTATTTCCTTTTCTGCTTTCTCATACTAGTCTTTTGACTAGTTTTCTGTACAGTTTCTTTGATTTTTAATTAACATCCATCATCTTGGTGGTTTTTTTTTTTAAAAAAAAAATAATAATAATAATAATAATAATTATTAGCCTCATTCAGACATGACAAAGAAGTACTTATTAAAAAATTCCTTCACATGAATATTATGCAGCATTAATTTCCTCAAACGGAGAAAACTCCAATGAAAAAAGAAGATAGCATGCAAAAATAACTATAATGTCTTGTTTTCAACTCTACTTTTGAAAAATAAAACAAATTCTTCAAACAATATGACTTGCTAAGAAGTTAGTCTAAAATTTACTTAAATCATCTTAAGATTGAATATAAATAATAACAAGGGTTAATCTAATTCGTTCTGCCCTGCTTAATAGTGATCTATATATCCTCATTAGTGATAAATTACCTTGATATAAGTAGCAAGTCTATTATTACGAATTTAGGTCTTCCTAATATTGAATTACAAATAATAACAATGGTAAACCAAATTTATTTCATCACACTTAGGAGTTAGCAACACATGAACGATACAATAATAAGGGCAAAGGTGTAAATATACCCCTCAACTTTGCGATTTAGAGTAAATATACCCCTCGTTAAAAAAGTGGCGCATATATACTCCTATCGTTACACAAATGATGCAAATATATCCTTTGTGCTGATGGAATTATTTTTAAAAATTATTTAGCTTATTTTAATAAAATAGAGTCACGTGGCTTAAAAACAATAAGTCTATTCATTTTTTTACTATACTTATTTTTTTAAAAGCCACGCAGCAATTTTTTTCTACTGGGTTTTCTGGTTCATTAAAATAAAATACCTCCGAGATTTAAAAAAAAAGTAAGTCTACCATTTTTAAATAAACCGTTAACCCGATGCAATAGAAAAAATTATCATGTGCCTTTAAAAAAATAAGTCTACTCAATAAAAAAAATTGACAAATTATAATGTTTTTTAAATAAAAATGAGTGCTCAATCAAACCCCATAAGTGACAGAAACTATTTTCCGTATAATTGAAAACATCTTCTTAGAAAATACATTTAAGTAACTAGATATTGAAAAATGACTTCATCAAGAAAACATTTCCCTCAATACTAATGCCCTAAAAGGAAAAGAAAAGAAAATTACAAGTATATCCTTGTCTTGACTCAAGAAAGAAAATAAAAAGAAAAATAGGTCAATAAAAATTATTTGTATGGTGAACCCTCAACATACTCATTAGCCAATAGAGGATATTATATAAGTAGCCTCTATGGGGAAGTTCACACCATACATTAGAGCGTCAATTAATTAATCTACCAAAAGCGTTAAGTGTTTCACTAATAAACTCGGCCTTTATATAATATTTTTTTAGTTTCTTGTTTCTCCTTTTTGTTATGTCTAAAGAAGAAAACCCTCGAAGAAATACTGAAGAAAGATACAATCCAATGGCTGCACCTTTTTATGGGATGATAGAAGAAGTTCGTGTGATGCTTGTCGGCCATAACAAAGAGTTTGTCAATGAGATGGTTGATTTGTTGAAGTCCTACAGCTATGAAGGTAAAAATGGTGCTAACTCTAAAATGTATATAAAAGTTATACCCTTAATTATTTTGATATAATTAATTTGTGTGCGATTTTCTTTTTATATGAGATCTAATTGATGTGATGCTTGTTATTCATTTGTGATTTTAACATCGATCACTATTTAGATCTTATTTATCTTGTAAATCATGAATTTCTTTTCCTTATTGTCATAACACTATTTCTATGCTTGTTTATGTTGTTTTACTAGTTAGTAAATGAGTGTTTTTTATGGCTACAAAGAATCAAATTAGATTTTCTACTGTAAATTCTTGCTATAAGCATGTCACACACTCGATTAGCTTCCTCGATAAAGATGTATATGATTTTTCAAAGGATTCGATAGTTTTATGTCAATCATTTTATTCATTTAATCAACTTACATATGTGTTTTACATTGGTCTTTTTTGTAAAAAAAGGAGGAAATTGTTCTATGTAAATTGTCCTAGAGCGACATAGAGTTGGAGAAGAAAATTAATTGAATCCCCAAAAAATGATTTTTGAAGGTGTAGGTCTTTGATTTTCTAAATCTATTTATCATTATTAGAAGAAAAAAAAATTGTTTGGTGGGGGAGGCACAAGATTAGGGTAACGGGAGGGAAGAGAAGTGCATGATAGAAACTGATCTGGCCATCAATATTGTTGACCGTAAGATCACAACAATTTCCTTTGTCTTTTATTGAATGTAGACAAAAACAAATGGGGAGACCTGATTTTCATGAAAAAACATTTCCCTTTTTGTTTTTTTGGTTAGTTAAAAATTGCCCTCTTAATTTCATGGAGCTTTTCCACCCTTTGTAATTCAACAAAAAAACTTGAATTTTTGAAGAATTTTCTTAATATACCTATTATTTCATTCTTCGGATAGCGTGCGTGCCTTGAATTTTGAAATATTTTAATTTTATTAAGTTTTTTCTTAATTTGAAGAAACAAATTTGGATCTACTTTAATGACTGTTTCTCAACTATATGCTTTTTCAATTGGATTCAACCTTAATGGTCATTTAATCACTTTCTCTACTTCAAATTGTGAGGAACTTAGACAATCTTCAGAATATTTTTTTTTTTTTTTTTAAAAGTAAATCTATTATAATTATCTTACCCAATAATTAGCATAAGATGGGTATTTTCTTGAACTGTCTCACCCGCAAAGCAATTAAGTGTAACAAACAATTTCAGTATAATTTAGTCGTTTTTACATATCTTTTCCCTTTTTTTGTTGTTTGGTTTCTCAATTACTTTGTTTAGTATTTATTGATTTTTTTCATGTCCAAGTTGTGCTAATTGTTTTGACTTGAATTCTTTTGGTAGCTACTTTGTACGTACGATGCAGTACACATGCATAGAGCAACCAATTTTTTACTAATAACAAAAGTAATTAGTTAACAGTAGAAAATAAAATTTAATATGTATGGCATGATAAAGGACGCATATAGCAAGATATGAGAGATAAAGAAAGGGTTTTTTCATTCCTTTTTTCGCTTTTAGAAACTTCTAAAACTCAAAGGAAATACCTAAATAATGGGTTAGAGTTTCATTGTAGATACTAAAGATAGAACATACACTACACTGTACTGCTTAAAACACTATTATATTAGGTATCACCTTTTATTAGAAACTGTATTTTGTTGATTTGCGACTCAATATTTTTTTGTCGGCGAATGATCTTATAATTGTTTGTACTTTTATTGTCATGCTTAAGAATATTGAATTCAATTAAACGATGATCTAATATATATATATATATATATATATATATATATATATATATATATATATATATATATATATATATATATATATATATATATATATTAGATGTAATTAACGTGCGGATACTCATAAAATTAACTATTAGTATCTCCACATTCAATTGGATTAGTTGTATTATTGATGTGAAGACTTTAAAGATTCTTGCGAAGACAATAGATAACTCAAATTAGAATAACTAAAATTTATTGAGAAATTCGTTCCTAGCTCTTTTCTAAATCTTCTAAAGCATATTCAAGAAATAAGATTATCTTAAAAACTTTGTGACTATTATCTCTTGTCAACATGTCATTCGAATAAATCAAAATAGATTCTTTAACAATATATCCCTATATGATCTTCACTATAACAAAAACAACAACATAACCAGTATAATTCCACACTATATGATGTTCACTATTCTTTATAATCCTATTATTTATCATAAATAATATATAGCTTTTTTATGTGAACATCTCTAAGATTGCACACATTGATTATAAAATAATAAGTTGATTCATACGAACAATTGCATAAACTAAAGTGTAACAATATAACATGAACATTTATAATTGAGTAAATTGCATAAAAAATAATCAGACAGCTCATGATAATTTTGTGTATAATAAATGCTTCCTTCCTTTCTCTTCACTGACTTTCAAAGCGCATTGATACAGTAACAACGGTCGATAGAGCTTCAGCAGCCAGGTCAATGCTCTCCAAAGGAAAGGAAAGAATCGATGTGATAATAATCAATGCTAATTCACCCGTTTCCTTTAAGCTTTTGGCGCAAGCTACAGCTTTGGATATCATTTCACTCTGTAAGTATTTATTCTACTCTTCCACTTATGACATTCACTGCTTTAGTGGGTAAAGTAAGTTATTTTAATTAATAGACTATAAAAATATCTATAAAATATGTCATTAATCTGGCATTAAATAGTTCGGAGTTATACGACGTTAAATAGGATTAGCAATGATTTTTTGTTTTTTAGCGACATAATCATTCGTTACTAATTCCTATTTTTTAAAATTATAATTAAGATAAACGGTAGTTTGTAACATTATTGTTACAATGAATAAAATTTAGTGAATATACATGAAATTTACTTGTCACGTAATGTTTAGATGGATATGAGATGGATATTTTTATGACTATATTATTGTAGTGGATAAAGTTCGTTATTTTAATCATTCACTACCAAAAAAGAATTAACCTTGAAATTCATTGCTATATAGTCTGTAGCTAATATTACTTTTTGACAATCCGTCCTTAAATAACAGTAGTGACGGATTTTAGGTGTTTAGTGATAAAAGTAATCCATGGCTAAATGCTTTTCTTGTAGTGATATGTTAAAGGTTGTTCGTAACAATATTACTATTATAATAGATAGGATTCAGTGAATATATGTGAAATTGACTATTCACATAATATATAATATAATTCAATTCTAATTGCTTGCTTCTCAAAATAATTATGCAGTTGTATGTGATGAACACAATGCACTCGAAGCAATGAATGCTTTGGATGGTGGAGCTTATCTTTACCTGACAAAGCCACTTCATGAGCAAATTGTGAAATACTTGTGGCAATTTGTACTAAGGAAAAAAATACAGAGAGAGAAAGCGAGAGAAGGATTAGAAAAAAATGAAGAGAAGAATATGCCTATTAATCTTGAGGAAGAGAGAAATAACATTCGTGAGACTGAAAACGATGTCGTATCAAATGAAAAAGACAAGCTGAGGAGAAAGAGAGGTAGAAAAAGCACAATAGAGATTAATGAAGGAGACAACCAAAGCAGTGCTAATAAGGCTGTTAGGCGGAAGGTCTGCACAGAATGGACTGCTGATCTTCATGCAAAATTCATAGAAGCTGTGCATCACCTTGGTGAAGGAAGTAAGTTTACTTCACGAATTTCTTGAAAATTTTTTTATGTGGAGAAATATGAACTGTGAGAATTAATATTTATAACTAACGTCAATTCGTTGTGTTAAGGCATCGTGATTATTATATTTACATGTATCTTGGCTTGATCTAGAAATATAGTAGTTATCATTTTAAACTAAAATTAATCTCATGAAACATGTAGAATGTTTCCCACAAGATATTCTTGAAGCAATGAATGTGCCTGGTCTTGAAAGAATGCAAGTTGCAAGCCATCTTCAGGTATTCTCCTAAAATTTTCTAAGTCATAAATTATGTATCGTTTGTCTATGTTTGGTACGGGGAAATTTCTTTTGTCCAAAAATTATATTTTATAAAGTTATTTTCTCATATTTGGTTACTAAAAAATGTTTTGCTTCGAAAGATTTTTCATCTAACACTTGCGAGAGAAGTCATTTTTCTAAAAATATCTTACTATTAATTTTATATCACTTCAACAAAAAAATATTTAGACACTATTATCAATATTTATTACTCAAAATTTTTATCAAAACGCTAACTAATTACAAAGGATTAGCGATAGATTTTTGTTACATATTTAATGGCAGAGGTTATTCGTTGCTAATTTTTACGTACTGACTATTCAATTAAATAATATTATTATCAATCTTTAATTCATATTGTTTCAAGAGATTTTTATCGATCACCAATTAGCAAACACCAAAAATATTTTCTATTAAAAATGAATTCTTCATTTCAAAAACACCTAAATCACAATGAATATATCTTCATGATCCAGGTCTTCTTTCATTTTATTTTTCTTTTAACACTTCTCAGAAATGTCGTACAAACAATTGGAGAGTCCCGAAAGAGCAAAAATCTATTCATCACCCAACAGGTCAAGAATCCTCAAGTGGTTCTCGACAAAGAAGTAGCTATAGAAAATTTGGGACAATGCCTCATCTTCAAACAAATGTTCCAAATCCGCAACAACAACAATGCAACCAAGACCAAACCCAAAGAAGCTCGGAGTTTCCATTTGCACCAATTAACACCGATAACATTTTTGTTGGGGGAGAGAGTTCAACTCAACAAGAGCTCTATCACCCAAGACTTCAGGTTCAATCCCACCACCTTAGCATTGATAACCCATTAAATAACTCTTTTTATTTTACCCAAGATAATTCTCCTGGTGGGCTACAACAACAACATGGATCATTTTCTGGAATGTTGAGATCACAAGGACTACAAGACCCAATTATTGGCGGCACTAATTATAGGCCTGGGCTAGCGTTTAGCAGTGGGTATCATCATAACCAAAATGCCTATAATTTGGATCTCAATGCGGCCCATGTAACAACATATTCAGGTAGCACAATAATGTCTGACATAGACATTGGAAATGCGACAATTAATGAATTAGGAACATTAAATGCTAATTTTCAGCAATATATTGGTGAACCAAACATGTCTGATCCAAGCAATATTGTCGCAGTGTCACATGTGAGTGATAATCAAGGAAGTGATTCAAATGAGAGGGAAAGTTATAATGCATATTTGGATTTCAATAATATGAATTATCTCTTCCAGAATTTTGGACCTGCAAGTGCTAACCTACCTAATGAACATGGCGGTGTGTTCAATCAAGTTTACTCTGATGATCAGGTTGGTGCTTCTATCTGATTTTCCTTATCTCCCAAGGAAATTCTTTATTTATTTGAGATATTAGTTTAATATGATGGAAGTTACTTTTTCAAAATTAATTTTCAAAAGATTGCTTATATATTTTTTGGAAACAAATTATATTTTCTGTTATGTTTGTAGGATGTAAAATATTAACTGAAAAAACATTTATACGATTGATAATAATCTGGAGGGTTGTGTGGTTATCGAGATTAGAATATTCATCCCGGTATAAAATTTGATATTACATTTGTTCTATGTTTTGTTATTGGATTAGCTAAAATTAGTATAAATTTTCAATCAAACTTTTTGTAGTATAATCCATATAAGACGTGAGATTAATTCCATTTTCTGTTGTTTGGTTGGGGTTGTAATATCTTTTATATATATGTCTAAATGTTGGTTAAGACTTAAGAAAATCATATGAAGTTAAGAATTGAGAAAATTGTGAAAGAAACTTAACTTTCGCCTAAAAGTGAACTAAGTTTTTTCAATCCTCTTGGTGAATTTTGTTTTCCATAAAAATTATTTTTTGACTACCCATATTAACTTATTTTCCAAGTAAGTATTTTATTTCATACAGAACACTCCTGTAATCATCTATGGGTTTTATCTTAACTGACATATGCAGGTGACACCGACACCAACACCGAGTGTTCAGTTTCCAGGAATAACAAATTTGTTAGACGAATCGTCAACAAGATGATCCAATTCTATTGGATACTATCAATGACAACTCTCATAATCACTCTTTGTAGTGATAGAGTTATTTTCTCAAGTGGAAATTTCTATCTTTCATTTTTCTGGAGACTATTTTGTTTCGTATGATTTGGATTGCGGGATGGCTGGAACTAATGGCATTTTGGTTTTGTTTTTTTACATTTGGAACTTATGGTCAGTATTTAATTATAGGCTTTCGTTATTTTCTTGACTTGAAATTAGCGTTTTGTTTACTATCTTATTAATCATCTTGGCATTACAAAGCTTATGGTTGACTTATTATATAATATGCGATCGTTTGTGGGATTAAGCATAATATTTGGTGTATCCTTAAAGCTTTTTATTATTGCACTCGATCGACTTTCATGTAGGCTCTCTGCAGATTTTCTTCGTATGATTTTACTGTTCATCTATTTTCTTTCACAGTGCGATCACACCGCAACTTCATTACCATTTTTCAAAGAAAATGGAAAAATGGCTTCTTCATTACCAATTCTTTTATTGGATGTCCTCCAATAGAAATTTTGGCCCTAACTCACTTTGCCGAACCTCCTGTTATTATAAGTTCAGGAAAGGGAGAGATCGCTCCTTCATATTTGGGTCCACAGTCCGAAAAGCCCAATAGTCTATATGCCCCGCTTCAATTTGTAAAACAAATCCCAAAAAAATTCCACCTTATTTTTGTTTATGTTTTATTCACTCAAGTATTAGACTCAACTACAGGTAAGCTTCTACATTAACTATGAATCGACAGACTTGAAATATAGTCTGATATCAGTGAGAGTCTTTCACATAATTGATGTGATTTCAATTTTCATTATTCCTCTTTTCCCTCCCTTTCTATGAGCCTTATTTAATGGAATCTTTATTTATTTTAAAAAGTCGGGTAAAATATTGCAGTCAAATTCACCAAACATGCAAAAAGATCAAGACCAGCTTAAGGCCAAAACCACTAAGGCAATGGCTTTGTTTGGGGTCCCATTTTTACTAAGTTTTATGGCTAATTTGTTTAAAAAATTATTGTGTCGTATAGAACTTTTATGTAGTTTCTAAATATGTAAATTATTTTTCAAAAAATTTAAAGATTGTATGTCCGAATTCAAGATAAATATAAAAAACTTTGACTCTCGAAATCCGAATTGTGTCACATAAATTGAGACAGGGGGAGTATATAATTTTTTTTTTTTTTAAAATAAGAATTTTTTAGTCACTGATTGATTAGTTATACTCTCAGTTGAAATTTTGCTAGAATAAATTGATTTGTAAAATTTGTTAAAAACTTTGCATTTTTCTTGAAGATTATAAAACAGTGATTAATGACTTCACATCTCAAAACGCTAGAAAAGTAGACTTTAAATTAAAAGAAAATATATATAACGATTTTCTCTTTTTTAAAAAAATTCAGGGCTCTCTCTAAAGTTTGGCTTTATGCCCCCAATCTTGTTGAGACGACCCCGAAAAAGATCTTATATCGTACGTGTTGCATTAGCTAGACTAAGGCGCATGTGAGTTTTGATGATTGGAAAAGGTTCATGATAAACAAAAGGCGAACAATGATTAGACCATGAAGAAGACAAATCAGGTCTAGATACATGTGAGGTTGCACAAGAATGGTTGAAAAAAGTGACATCCGGTTGAATGTAGCAGAAGTTCCAAACAGAGAGTAATGTCTGAATGAGCAAGAATGCAATGTACATGGAACTAGTCCAACGAGCTGATCTATTGCAAAGAGGTAGTTGCAAGCAATGCACATGAATCAGGTTTACAAACATGTTCCATCAGATACAGACAAGCAGACAAGCAAAGTCCAAAAGGAGAGAGAATGAGGTAATATGGCCATAAAGTTGTTACAGTTTACCAACTTGTCACGATCATGATGGCACCTGTAATATCCCCTCGGGAGGTGAACCATTCCCAAAATCTTTTACTTATTTGTGAGAAATCAAGTGCGGAATTACAATAAGTAAACACAATTTGATTAATTAATGAAACACAAGCAAATGCGGAAAGAATACTTTTATCATAAAAATTGCCAAAATCCGTTCTTAACTTGTACAAGAGCTTCTACAAGGATTTACAAGTTTGAAATGAAATACAACTTCAAATGAAAATGAGTACTATCCGTAAGAAGAGGATGGATAGAATACACATGGAGAGACTTCGGGTTGGAGATCCGGCCAATAGCTCACCCAAACATCTCAGTGATATCCTCGGGATCTATCACGAGGTCTCGAACACCAACGGAAATCATGCGGAAGTTAAAATGATTACTAAGCAGTCTCAATATATATAAATACTGAAATAAAGTGTGGAATACAACAAACACCCCAAAGATCTGGCCTCAGCCATAGTACAAGAGCCACTTAATCATTAAAAGCAAGTCTAATGATTACTAAGTCTTAGAATACATAAATAGAATTTGGCTGTGGAATCAAATAGACAAATAAGCAAGGGAGGGGATTCTGGGCTACGAATCTAGTAGTGGTACACTGGAATCTCCTAGAAATAGGCTTCGAGGTCACCTACGAGGCTGAGGCACGGATCATGTAACAAACTCTGCACTCAAAGAAAGAGTACAGTAAGAGTAGTGTCAGTACAACACTAGTACTAATAAGCATTATAGGACGACTAAGATTAGTTCACGCATATGGAAACACAGAATCAACAAGTCAGATAGTCAAACAATAGCCATCAAAAGTTATAAAATATCACAAAACCAAGTCATAGCCTAAGGTTAAGCTTCTATATCACAAGTCTACCAAATCCTCAGTAAATCCTTAAGTAAGCCACAACATTAATACAAACCAATGAAACAAAGGGATCAATGTATGATGTGATAATGAGGAATACAATGCAATGAGATGGAATGTCGTGCAATGGAATGACCAATAACTCAAACCTACACACACATGCTAAGGACTGAAATATCGACGTCTCAATAGTCATGACCCCTGGGGGACCCACGAAATCCATGTATCGTGACTTTACCCCTAGACTGTGACCCTGCCGCTATATGTCCACACATACCTCGAATCGATAACAACAATATAACTTTCATCTTTCTCTTTCGTTCTTTCTTTTCAAAACGTTTCCATAACCTTTTTCCATCAACTATTTTACAAATCTTTCATCAATTGTTTCCCACAACATTTCCATCATGTATGAATGGATGAATGCAAGAATGAGAAATCAATGCAATCAATGCCAATTATTATTCTATGGAGATCACAAAGCACCATAAGCCAATCAATTCTTGCATGAATCATCAATCGTCATGGAAACGTATCAAATAGTAAGTTCCAATTACTACAAATGAGTCTATCACATCCCACAACTCCAAATCACGTAGTCAAGTACACCACATGTCAATCAATTCATAAATAATGGTGATAAACCCACATAATCAGAAATCACACCAACCTAATTGGATCACAACTCTACACCATGTCTAAAGACTTATCACGCTTTCCCAGTCAATACTATGTAACATATGCGAATCGCTAATCAAAGTCTAACTAAAGTAAGCTATAACCTAAGTTAATGTCGAGCGGGTGTCGCGAACCCTCACGCCAAAGCTTTACCCTTCCAAAAAGTGCTTTCAAACGGTCAAAGTCTATTCAACAATATAATCTACATTAGAAATCGACACTAACGATACCCATATAGCCATAGACGTATTCTAATCCAAATTCAAACTTTAAAAGAGAAATTCAGGCCCACAAGGGCAAAATAGGAATTTTAAGATAACACCTCACCCTCTTGCGTCTGTGGGCCAAGTCCTGCAGAGAAGGAACACACAATCGAGAAAGTTGGACATCAAAAACCAGCAAAAATCTGGTTTTTCATCAAGTTCAACCCAAATCCCAACATCCATCCGAGACCTCTCGGATACAAAATAAATATGCAGACATATGTAAAAACGCGCTACAAACTCAACTGTGCACTCGAAATTCTCAATGGAGGTCACCTTGTCTCTGTCAACCCCAACGACCAAAAATAAGTTTCCAATCAAGGGTACAAAACGGTTTCGAAAGCCTCGGGAACCGAACCAAACACCCCAGCAAGCCATAAATGACCCTTCGGACCTTATGGAATCAATAGAGTTCCAAAAAAGGTCCGTTTACTCAAAAGTCAACTAGTGAAATAGTTTTTACTTTAAAGTTCTAATTTTCTCAAATCCTATTAAGGCTCGCCCGATGACCTCGGGAACCGTGTCGCCCAACCCCGCGGGTAAAAACCCACTCTAAAGAAGCTTGGTGAAGGGTCGACAAGGGTAAAAGAGGTAAAATACCTAAAACAACCAAACGGTTCGTTACATCAGATACCAATCAAACAATCGTTCGTCCTCGAAAGAAAAGAAAAGGTATAAAAACCGATGAGAAACCAAGGAATCTCCATTATAACCTCAAGGCAGCCTCCACAGGAAAGAAGTACCCCGATAGTACCGCTGGTTCACCTTAACAATCATACTACCCAATGCCCAAATTTTCCATTCTTTCATACCCGAAATTCCTTTCGTGGTGGATCCTTGAATATACTGACTGCCCCCACTCGAATTACACGATTCTAACTATAACCATACCAGTGAATGAATTAGTTGATCCCACAATACCTTCATAGACACCACAACCCTCTGACTGCTGTCGCAATCCATTGTCAAAACTGAACCACTAGAGTACTCTTATTTTGCTAATCCTTCCTTCATACCTTCCAAGTCGTCATCATCACCAAGACTTCTTAGAAACACATTGACACATGCCACGAGTCCAAATTCTAAATCTTTAAACCACAATCGATCTTATCAGGAGCTTGTTGAGCTAATTCCAATCTCATTAGTTCAGTCTCCCGAAGTTGGAACCACTTAGTCAAAACCCATCGTCCAATCCTTCTCAAATTTTCAATTCGCCAAACTATATGCATACCTACTAATTTCTTTGTCGAGCCAAATCAGTAAAAAAAAACCATCTGATCACGCTAAAGACTTCCTATAACTATTTGAACCTCTTCAATATGCCGTCAATACCGGTGTAAACTATTGGAATTGCCCGAATAGTTTCCATAAGTAAAATATCATTAACTTCATTTGCCAACTTCAATGAGTCCCGATAACACTGTCGTACCTCAATTTTGAATTGAAATCCACTGACCCCATGAAAGTGATTTATTAGACAGGCCATAAGTCCTTCTAGTATTATAAAATAGTCCACCGGCTCTAGTTAAATAATTCTGACCCAGAAGTAAATGCACAACTCCTACGAATACCACCAATGGTCACCCAAACTGACCCCAAACCTTCACGACCCCGGACATAATACCTCCATACTACTATGGCGAACGATACTAATCCTTTCTCTCATAATCAAACCATTCTAAAACCCCACAATACACATAGTATGTCTCTCATACTTCTGCCTATTTTCTCATGACTAATCAACCCTGTGCCGTCACCCTCGAGTCCAGAAGCTGAATCCTACTTAAGTTATCAACTTAAATCGAATATCTATACCTTGTGATTGCAATCCTCATGCTTCTCAACTCCCACCCAATACACAAATCTGATATAACCCTTGATCTCTTAGTACATCGAGTCCTCATAGTGTTTCCTCTTAACTCGCTCACAACATCGAACATTTTGATGCAACACCTGCAGCCTCATTTAATACACCTTAACCATCGAACCTCTAATTGTAACCCCTCGGAACGCCATGATAAATCCGAAAGTATCAAATCTCATAATCTCCTGTACCAAACGTGTGTAACTACTCCCAAGCCTGTGGTATCCAAAATGCTTACCCAAGCTACCCAGTTAGTAATACATACAACATAGTTCACTACCACGAATACGGTCTGATCTCGAAATAAATCTATCCTTTAAATTACAGAGGTTCCCAAAATTCCTTATTATTAAACAACTCTAGCTCATCCGTTGAAGAGTGCTACGAAATTATCCATCTTGGTACAACGCAAGCCACCTTTCCATAAATCTTAACATGTTGGTCACCTAAAATTTGCTTCTCACCAGTCGCTGCTAACGAAACCTCACGGAACTTTGTCATAACACTTAGTCCATTTCTATAGACTTCCTCCATTAAGCGTTCTTCACGATCACACCTCATCTGCAAGATGCAAGATAACAATACCACAAACCATACCTGACCCAAGTAACCTTGAAGATGTACCTTATTCATACTAATTCTCAATCAACTATACTTTTATCTTAATTCTTCATTTTCTCTATTCCATTCAGATCACATTCACCGCCACTGACCAACCATCACTCGAACCCACTCGAAAGTATACCGCAAAGTCATAAGTCCTACCAAATAGCCAAGTCAATCCTGGAGATAGTAGTATGCCACGCACTCGAACAACCGAGAGTTCCCTTATCTCACCCAACTTCCTAAACTTATTTCTCTTCTAAACCCGTCGCAAAGACATATACAATTCTTCATAAAGGCTCTGTGCTAGAAAACTACCAACCAACTCTGGTTATCCCAACAAGAATCCATCATTGTCGACGCAATACCTCAACCACCACTGAACTGATCCAAAATCCTTAATTACCGTAAACACAATCCTACTAAAGTCCTTGTATAACTTCATCGAAGCACCCTTGCCAAAATCCATAAACTGAAGAACCCTTCTTCTAACCTGGTTCATGATTTTACTGACCCAACATCGATACCCAATACTCTATAGTGAACTCTTCTTTCCTTATATCAACTGGTACTGTTGTCCTTAACTTAATTCCCAAAATGCTCTTCTCAAATTGAATTAGCTCAAAACCATCATTGATCGACCACTTCAAATGTCCTTACTGACCTACTCCTCACTCAAGGGTCCTTGAACGATGCTTGCCCGCAAAGACTCACCTCTCACCTTACTTTTTCGAACCGAACACCTCTAACAATGGTGCAATTATTCCTCTCATTCAGCCAACTCCACAAAGTCACGATACCTGTACTTGTAGAACTCTCCACGCATTAACCTTATATAATATGCGCACAAATCTTATCCAAGACTAGATGCAACACCCTCAAACCACTAACTATTACTCCACCACCCTAATTTTATCATAATGGAGCCCAAGTTAACTTTTTACTACCTTATACGACATCCGCCCTCGCACATCTGGCTACCTTATCCTGACGAGGACGTCAGCTACTAATCGTTCTGTTCATATAACGGAAATGAATCCATCCTAAATTCTCTTCCTTACGCCTCCGTCCCATATGATAATGAAGTACTTTTTCCTTAATACCAAAAAAAATCTTACTTCCTCACGCCGTAAAACACAAGTCGCCCCTCACGTCCTTATCCTCACTTCTCTCATCCTTATAACACGATCATTATCCTCTTATCGAATCGGATGATCCTCCCCAAGCTTACACTTGTTTCCATATATCGACATCTATATTATGCCATTGCGAAATAGTTGATTTTCCATAGATACACTCGTTCCACCCAACTGTCATAATAACTTGACGAAATCAAAACTTCCCCATACTGGTCACACCTCGAGCAAAACATTCTTGCGAAACCATAATTACACTCTCTCGATTTACGAGCAACTCACCGCTGAAGACATGGAGGTCGTGTAGTCCTCTGCATTATCACTCCAACTTTACATACCGAACTAAAGAGTCACAATCCTGCCTGAAAATCGGACTTGGCCACGCGCCCATATAAGAACAACACACCTTGTACCATACCACGCCCCATCATATCAAGCCACTCATTAACAATTTCAAGAATGTGTTCCCACCATTAGTGGGAGAAAAGAAGTGAAATTAGATACCAATCTAGACCAACCAAATACCAATTTTAATGAATTAGCACGAAAGGAGTGAAGAAGATAGAAGTTTCCTAAATGTCCTATAGCCTCTCGCAGATAAGTACGGAGCTCATTGTACCGATCCGAAAGACTCTACTAGACATGCTCTTGTACTTGTAAGACCAGTAACCTAGGGCTCTGCTACTAACTTGTCACGGCCCAATTCGTGAATCATAAAGGCACCCACGCCATCCCCCCTAGTGGGCAAACCCTTTCCTTAATTAATTAATTTTTTTTCAACGAAAATCATGCTGAAATAAAATGATTGCTAAGCAGTATCGATATATATAACTACTAAAATGAAGTGTGAAATACAACATATACCCGAAAGATTTGGTCTGAGCCATAGCACAAGAGCCACTGATTATTAAAAGCAAGTCTAAAGATTACTAAGCTTAAAATACATAAATAGAATCTGCATGTGGAATCAAATAGACAGATAAACAAGGTAGGGGATTCCGGGCCATGAATCTAGCAGTTCTCACCCAAGAATCTCCTAGCAATGTGGGGTCACCCACGAGGCCGTGATACGGATGCTGTAACAAACTTTGCACTCAAAGAAATAGTAGTATCAGTACAACACTAGTACTGATAAGCATCATAGGCCAACTAAGATTAGTTCACGCATATGAAAACACAGAATCAACAAGTTAATAGACATTCAAAAAATAACAATCAAAAGTTACAAAATATCAAGAAACCAATTTATAGCCTAAGGTTAAGCTTCTATACTACAAGTTTGCCAGATCCTCAGTAAATCCTCAATTAATCCATAACATGAGTACAAATGTATGATGTGATAATGAGGAATGCAATGAATTGAGATGGAATGACGTGCAATGCAATGGACAATAACTAAATCCTGTACACACATGCTAAGGACGAAAATATAGACATCTCAATAGTCATGACCCATGGGCAACCCGCGAAGTCCATGTACCATCACTGTACCACCTGAATTTACCGCCAGACTGTAACCCTGCCATTATATGTCCGCACATACCTCGGATCGATAATGACAATATAACTTTCATCTTTCTCTTTCTTTCATTCTTTTCAAAAAAAATTCCATAACGTTTTTCCATCAATCGTTTCCTACAACATTTCCATCATGTATGAATGCAAGAATAAGAATGCAATCAATGCCAATGACTATGCTATGGAGATCACAAAGCATCATAAGCCAATCAATTCCTGCATGAATCATCAATCGTCATGGAAACTTATCAAATAGTAAGTTCTAATTACTGCAAGCGAGTCTATCACATCCCACAATTCAAAATCACGTAGTCAAGTACACCGCATGTCAATCAATCCATAATTAACGGCGACAAGCCCACATAATCATAAATCATCCCAACCTAATTGGATCACAAATCCACACCATGTTTCAATACCTATCATGCTTTTCCCGTCAATACTATGTAACACATGCGAATCGCTAATCAAAGTCTAACTAAAGTAAGCTATAACCTACGTTAATGCCGAGCGGGTGCCACAAACCCTCACGCCAAAGCTTTACCCTTCCGAAGTGTTTTCGAACAATCAAAGTCTATTCAAAATGTAATATATATTAGAAACCGGCACTAACTATACCCATATAACCATAGACTTATTCGAATTGAAAATCAAACTTTAAAAGAGAAATCCGAGCCCACAAGGGTAAAATAGAAATTTCAAGTAAAAATCGGTTACCCAACACTTAGGAAGTCAAATACCATTCCCCCAAATCACTAATTAACCTCAAATCATCATCAATTGCCTCATTAATAGAAAACCCCTAATTTAGAGAAAAATCCTAACTTATTCCATAATTAAATTCCTTGAATTTAAGAAAGATTCAACTTAGCAACCAGTTATCTCATAGATTAGAGGATCAGAATCATGAAGACTTCCCAACAAAACCCCTTTTTAAATTAAACAAACCACAAATCATAACTATGGTTCATAACCCACCTTTCTTCAACTAAACTCTTATTACTTTGCATAGATTCCAATCCTAAATCAAAATGAAATCACAATTAGAGTGAAGAGACTTACCCCCAAGAAAATTCACTCCCAAGCTCCCCAAAATCACCCTAAATATTTCTGTAGGTTCATAACTTTGTGAATGGGAGAAAATATTCAAAATGGGGAAATAAAAGGTGATTCAGCGTTTTCCACATCCGCGAACACCTTGTCCGCAAATACGAACTTGCTTTGGCTTAGAAAAGCTCGCATATGCGGAAACACTTAACACCTCACCCTCTCGGGTGTGCCGGCCAAGTCCCACATAGACAGACCCACAGAGGCAGAACACACACCCGCGGAAGCGGGACATTAGAAACCAAAAGAACAATTTGATTTTTCACCAAGTTTAACCCAAATCCTGACATCCATCCGAGATCTCCCGGATACAAACCAAATATGTAGACATATGTAAAAATGTGCTACAAACTCAACCATTCACTTGAAATTCCTAACGGAAGTCACGTTGATTCGGTCCACCCCCAACGGTCCAATCAAGGGTACAAAAGCCTCGAGAACCAAACTAAACACCCACCAAGTCATAAAGACCCTCCAGACCTCATGGAATCAATGGAATTCCAAAAAAGTTCCGCTTACTCAAAATTCAACTGTTGGTCAAATATATTTCACTTTAAGGTTCTAATTTCCTCAAATCCTATCAAGGCTCGCCTGATGACCTCGGCAACCATGTCACCCATTCCTGCGGGTAAAAAAAAAACTCTAACGAAGCTAAGGTAAGGGTCAACAAGGGTAAAATATGTAAATTGCCTAAAACGACCAAACGGATCGTTACATGCATTGAGCCGAAAGGTAGTGAGTATGGGTAGCTTGGCACGTTTGATTATCCGGGAGTGTCTTTTAGCCACTGACATTAATTGTTTGGCTAATAGTATGGTGATACTCGATATTTCAGAATCTAGTAAGGTTATAGCTTGTGTTGAGGCGTGGTCGTCTCTTTTGGATGAGATTAAGGCCCAGTAGTTTGAGGATGTGAAATTGTGTAAGATTCAGGATAAGGTGTAAGTGGGGAAGCCAAGGAGGCTATTCTTGATGAGGAGGGTGTTTTGAGGATTAAGGGGAGCATTTTTGTTCCTATGGTTGGTGGTTTGATTAAGTTGATTTTGGAGGAGGCTCATAGTTCCAGGTACTTTATTCATCCTAGATTTTGGAGGAGGCTCGTAGTTCCAGGTACTTTATTCATCCTGGTGCTATAAAGATTTATCGTAAATTAAGGCAGCTTTACTGGTGGGGTAGGATGAAGAGGGACATAATGGACTTCATGTTCCAGTGTTTGAATTGCCAGCAGGTTAAGTATGAGTACCAGCGACTGGGAGGTGTGATTCTAAGGATGCCCGTTCCCGAGTGAAAGTGGGAGAAGATAGCTATGGATTTCATGGTTGGTCTACCGAAGACTTTGGGCAAGTTTGATGCCATTTGGTTAATTGTTGGTAGGTTGACTAAGTCCGTGCACTTCATTCCAGTTTAGATACTTACAACTCGGAGAAGTTGACTAGGATCTATATTGGGACTTGGTATTGTTCGACCAGAATTTGTCCTTCGAGAAAGAGCCGATAGCAATCTTGGATAGTCAAGGGAGGAAGTTGAGATCAAAAGGGATATCTTCAGTTAAGGTGCAATGGAAGCACCGTCTAGTAGAGGAGGATATATGGGAGACCGAGGTCGATATGTATGCTAGAATTCCCAGCTCTTTACCGATTCAGGTACCTTTTCTTCATTTCACTTCTTCTCCGTTCAAGGATGAACGGTTGTTTAATTACTATCTGATGTAGCAAACTGCTTGGTCTTTTACATGTTTTGACCCTTTTACCCCTGTTGACCCTACCCCTAGCTCAGTTAGAGCGTGTTTGACTTATGGGGATAGGTGGAATGGTTCCCAAGGTAGTCGGGTGAGTCTTGGTCAAAATTGAGGAATTAAAGGCTTAAAGTGAAAAATGGTTGACCAAAACTTAACTTTTGTGTATCCAAACCTTTTTGGGAATTTCATCAATTCCATGAGGTTCAAAGGGAAATTATAACTTAGTAGAGGGGTTGGTTCGGCTCTCGAGGCACTCAGCATCATTTTGGTCCTTTGGTTGGAATCTTATTTTCGGGGCTTAAGGTGGAGGCTTTATCAGGTCAAGATGACCTCCGTTGGGAATTTTGAGGGCACAGGTGAGTTTTTAGCATGTTCTTACATTGGTATGCATGTTTGATTTGTATCCGGGAGGTCTCGGATGAGTGCTGGCTTTTGGGTGGAAGTTAATGAAAAAAACTAGATTTTTTTTGTTGGTTCTGGTGTGCCGCATTTGCAAGGAATTGGCTTACAAATGCAAGATCTTTGATGGTTAGGCAAGTCCGTACCTGCGATGGGTTTTTTGCAGACGCGAGACCGCGCTTGCGAGTTTCAGAATTTTTAAGTAGGTTCACCTCTGCAGGTATTTTTTTGCAGATACAATCCCGTATTGGCAAGGGATTGTCCACAAATGCGGGATCGTTGGATTAGAAAATTGTTTTAAACCCCATCTTTTCCAACTCCGAAACCCATTGACCCTAAACATTTCTTGGACTTAGTAGCTTGTTGGAAGGGGGCAAATTGGAAGGTTTCTCAAGAAAGAACTGTAGGGTAAGTTCCCTAGCCTTGTTTTATGATTTCATCCTTGTATATTTAAAGTTCATGGTGAGAAACTTGTTTTTGAAAAAGGGTTTCATGACTAAAAACCCTAGGTTAGATATTGGACTTTTCTTATCAAATCATTGATGGTTTTGGGGTGATTTTTCCTAATGTTAGCTTGATATAGCTTGGGTAAGTTATTTAAATTCAAATTTCTATTTCAAAATGGGTTTTCAACGGATTAGATTCATGGATTTTCTCCAAAATTGGGGGTTTCTGATTGTTGATGAAATTGACGATTGTTTGGGGTTGGAATGACACGAGACTTGAGATTATGACTACTTAGCATTTGGGTAACCTAATTTTCCGATAAAATTTTGATTTTTTTCCCTTGTGGGCCTGGGTTTCCTTTTTAAGGTTGTTTTAGGATTTTGATTTGTGTCTTTGGTAATATGGGTATCGTTCTGTAATCTAATGTAGAAGATGGACTTCAATCGTTCAGAAGCTACTCGGAAGGGAAAGGCTTGGGCTTGAGGTTCGTGGCACCTGTTCAGCTTGAGAGGTAGATTATCGTTTACCTTCTTGGTTAGAATCCGGTTAGTGAAACGTATGTAATGTTAGTTATTCACGGGGAAAGCATGATCAGCCTTCGGGCATGGTGTGGAGGTGAAATCCAACTAGGTTGGTATTGTCAGATGTTATGTGGGCTTGTCACCATATTTGGTATATTTGTGACTTGTGTTTGCATTCATCTCTCTCTTGAAATCTCACTTATCATCCAAAAAAAGAAGGAATATGAAAATGATATGAATTGTGATTTGTACTTCATGGCAAGTAACTGATGAGATTTGATATGATTTACTGTTGATGTTGATATCATCCCTGGCATGCATTCTTATAATATATAGTGATTTGATATGAATTGTGATTGAAAATGATGATAAGTAAGAGAGTGTAGCCTCCGAGGTCTTTGCTGGAGAGCGTAAAAGAGAGATGAGAGTCCGTGATTCGAGGTTGTTACTGGAGCGAGAGAGTGCTCGGTCCCAAGGTCATTTACCGGTACGAGGGGTACATGGACTTCGTGGGTCCCCATGGTGATTGGTTTGATTCCTGAGGCACTCAGGAGCGTTTTGGCCACTTGGTTGGAAACTTGTTTAGGGAGTTTTGGGGTTTGACTGGGTCAAGATGACCTCCGTTGAGGATTCTGAGGGCACGGGTGAGTTCATAGCGTGTTTTTACATTGGTATGCATGTTTGGTTTGTATCCAAGAAGTCTAGAATAAATGTCGAGTTTTGGGTTGAGCTTGGTGAAAAATTAGATTTTTGCTGGTTTCCAGTGCGCTGCTTCTGCGGACATGGGCTCGCATCTGCAGGCTCGCCTATGCGGGAATTGGCCCGCAAATGCGAGGAAATTAGGTGGCAAGTGGCTCCGCATCTTCGAATAATTCTTCACAGAGGCGGAGTCGCATCTGCAAGATCGTTGGAATCAGAAAACTTTATATCCCAATTTAGAATAATTTCTTCCCATTCACTAAATTGGAGACCTAAAGAGTATTTGGGGGCGATTTTGAGGAGCTTTTAGAGGAAGAAAATTCTTCGATTGGGTAGGCATTCTATTTTATTATCTTGTTTATGTTATCATTAGAAGTGGGGGAAATCTTGTAGAAAACCATGTTAGGTTGGGGATTTTGGGGTGATCGACCCTAGGTTGAGTTGAACCATCTTTTCTTCCTAAATCTTTTTTTGTTGGGGAATGTACTTAGTTCTAATCATCTAATCTTTGTGGTAACTTGTTGCTAAGTTGAATCTCTCTTTTATTCAAGGTTTTGATTATGGAAATTAGGGGTTTCCTCTAAAATTGGGATTTTTAATTAATGACGAAATTGATGCTAAATTGGGACTAGTTTTTGGTGATAATTAGTGTTTGAACCTCTTAAGCTTTGGGCTAACATTTTTCAACTTGAAATTTTTGTTTTTGACTTTATGGGCGCGGGTTTCCTTTTTAAGAGTTATTTTCGAATTGTATTATAGCAATATGGGTATCATTAGTCTCAGATTCTAATATAGATTAAATTTTTTATTAGACTTCGATTGTTCGGAAGCCATTCGTAAAGAGAAGGCTCGAGTTAGATGGTTCGTGGCACCTGCTCGGTACTAAAGTAGGTTACGGCTTACCTTGTGGTTAGACTTCGATTAGTGAAGCATATGTAGAGTTTAGTTACTGACGGGGAATGCATTATAGGCCTTCGGGCGTGGCGTGGAGGTGAAATCCAATTAGGTTGGTTCCGTCAACTATTATGCGGGCTTGTCGCCGTACTTGCTATATTTTGTGAATGGAGTTGCAATTTTCCCTCTTTTGATATCTCACTTATCATCCTGAAAGGAAGGAACATGAAAATGATATGAATTCTGATGTGTACTTCATGGCAAGTGACTGGTGAGGATCGATATGATTTACTGTTGATGTTGACATCATGCATGGCATGCATTCTTATTACGTATTGATGATTTGAGTTGTGTACAGCATTCCTAATATGGCAATGACTGTTTCCATGATTCTAGTTATTGATTGAGACTTATCCAATCATTTATATATCATCCATTCATATGCATCAATGGTTACTATGGAAACAAGGATACTCTGTGTGGGCCCAATTGACAAAGGTAACAAAGGAAATTCTGTGTGAACCCTAGCAGCGGCACTCTGTGTGAGCCTTAGTGGATATTGGTATTTTGAGTAAACTTAGTGGCGGCATTCTGTGTGAGCCCTAGTGAATATTTCTGTGTGAGTACATGGACTTCACGGGTCCCCCATGGGTCATGGTTATGAGGCATTTCCCTTATCATGTGTGTTCGGATCAAAGGTTGGCAGTGCATTGCACTGCATTGAAATACATATACATTCACTCATTCATTTTGACTGTGTTCATGGCCTCTTATACATTTGGCTAATCTCATACATGGACTGATATGGTATACATGACTGATTCTATACTTGAGTTGTTCTTGACTGTACTTGATTGCTTATCTGTCTACCTGTTAGTTTCTTTTATTTATATATGTAAACTAATCGTTGACAGCCTATGATGCTTATCAGTACAAGTGTTGTACTGATACTACCCTTGTGGTACTCCTTCTTTAAGTGCAAAGTTTGTCACTGGATCCACGTCCCAGCCTTGCGAGTGATCCCGAAGCCTACTTGCCAGAGTTTCCAGGGTGAGCTACTAGATGGATCCGCATCCCGGAGACTCCTCCCTATATGCTTGTCTTTCTTTTGCAACCTAGAGACAAAAGATCTCTTAGTTTGAGACTTTAGTATTTATTCAGACTTGTATTTATGTAGTGGCTCTTGTACTATGGTTTAGATTAGATTCTTGGGTTTATGTCTTGTATTTCCGCACACTTTCTAGTATTTATATATCGAGACTATTTATGTATTTGTTGTTAGTTTCCGCATATTATATTGATAAGAGTTAGAGTAAGGGAAAGGTTCGCCCACTAGGGCCGTTAGCGTGGGTGCCCGCTCGACCCACGAGTTGAATCGTGACAGTAAGTTGTGCTCATTCATTTGTGGGTTATGCTGACTGCAGTAATTTTCTACCCTGAAAAGAAAAATAAGGCTTTCTTGCATTTCTTTTTCATATCTTTTATTGCCTAAAATGTGGATTAAATTTGCTGGAATAGATGGGTGTGTATAAACAATCACCTGTGCATGCAACCAAAAAACTTGTTGTTGGCATGAAGCCAATATCATGCACTTCTCTATTGGAAATGCTATCCCTGGCAGACTGTAAGGTGAAAACCTAGTCGGAAACAAAGATGGTAATGGGGAAGACAGGTAAATTTGGATACACTATTACCTCGTTTCATATGCACTTGCAAACTTCTCCAAACTTATATTTACTATGTTCACATGGTCAACAGATTTGGTCATCTAGTTGATTTATATGCTTGGAGCCCACCCTGTCTGAATCTGGACGGCGTTGGTTCTACAGGTAAGAATGTCACTGGAGTTATTGCCACTCAAACTCTAGAAAGTGTATGACAATATTATACTTATTCATCCCCTATAAATTAATACTTGGATCTTGATTGCCCTTATTAAATTGGAGAGAAGAAAACAGAAAAAAGGAATAGAAAGAAACTTGAAATCAATTTAATTGATGCAAGTATTGAGGTTAAAAATTTACAGTTGACATTAATTCAAGTGGTTCATTTTGCGGATCTATAACCTGTAACCATTTAGGTTGCGACTTGGCTGTTGTTTTTCTTTTCTCTTTTATTTAATTAACGCTTACTATATCTGATAGAATATGTAACGGTCTATCTTGTTAACGCTTACTATATCTGATAGAATATGTAACGGTCTATCTTGTTGCCACCATGGTAGAAATCTATATCTATATCTATATCTATCTATATATAATATAAAGCTAGGCATAGACAAGATGATGTGGCATCTCTCTATGGCCTAGAAAACTATTTATCTATTTTCTCCTTTTTTTTTTTTTTTACCTTTTTTATCTTTATTTTTGTGTTTATCTTATTTTTGAAAAACTCAAAGTCTCTAAAACAATTGATGAGAAACAAAACTGAAAGTCTAAAACACATTTAGTGAGGCCACGTTCCTTTCGGATATACTCATTACTACTATTAAAACACATACAAGTAAATGGAAGATGATAAGACCAACTTTTCATTTCCAAAAACGCTTAATTATTATCATAAAAAACTAAACTAAAGGGTTGAAGATGAGTAAACCAACAACAATGGATCATTTCTTTAACTTTTGTATCTTCTCTTCTGAAATGCAATTTCTTTAACAGAAGGGAAAGAGAGACTATCTTATGGTCTTTCTAAAGGTTGTGTGTAACGAGAAATATTATGGAGTAACAAATATTTCTTTTTAAAATAAAAAGCTTTTTGAGAAGGTATTGCACTATAATTCCTCATACGGGGAGGTATCGAAAAAAAAGGACCCATTTGATTTGAAGAATTTATCGAAAGAGTCGTGGAGTGGTCAAAGGGCAAGAATAATTATTTGGAGAAAGAACCATATTTTGATATTTTCACAACAAATTAGGAGGAGAAAATGATACGGAGGAAAAGGGATTGAGCTTTGCTAATCACTTGATGATCCGTGGAGAATAGGAAGAGAGAGTCGCTCCCATAAGCGTATTTTGTTTTGTGATTTGAGAGGAAATGTTGTTCGAGGGTTACTATGAAGGGAAGAAGATGACATGGAGAGAAAAAGGAAGACCAAGCGACGAGTGGAATTAAAAAAAAAAAAAAAATGAAAGAAAAAAGAGAAAGAAAGGTAAGGGAATAGCAAAGCCCACAATAAGGAGCCGAAATTGGTGCCAACATATTTCTTCAACTTCTTTATTCTACAATTCCTTACTTTTTTTATTTTTCCCTAAAGTTGTTTTTCATTTTATTTTTTCATATCTGTTTTTCTAATTATAAAAATTAGTGTTCTTAGCATTAATTTTGTAATATTATTTTGTAATCCCTAAATACCATTACTCTAATAAATCCTAACCCTCTCTATCAAAACTTCTCACCCTACGTCCTTAAAACTCAGTAGCTCTCTTCTAACATACGAGAATTTGAAGCTCTTCTCCATTAGAAACAGAAAACTTAAGTAGCAACAAAACAAAATTTCATTAATTGCATGTGTTTCTTCTATTCAAATGTTTTGTGTACTATTTGAGTATGTTATACTAACGAACTTTAGTATAATATATTAGTTATTTTATTATATTATGATTGTATATATATATATATATATATATATAATTTTTACTCATAAGAAATAATTTTATCTAATCAATTTTGTATTGAAAATGAAATGAGGCATAAATTATTTTGTATTTGAATTAATTTGGAATTCAAAAACTTATAAAAATAACGTTCTTATTAGTGTAAATGATTTTAAGGGTAGTTAAGTCACTTTAACATAAAAAATACTTATCAACACTTTTTTGCCATTCTCACTTCGCGATTATTATTAGTTTTAATTCTTCCAAACGCAAAATCTTATTTATCAAATAATATACTTAAAAAATACTTATCAACACTAAATGTTTATCGGCTACTTTAAGTCTTTTAAATCAGCCAAAACTTTACTTTACTCTTAGAATACCAAAGTAACGAGAATATTTATATGATATATATATATATATATATACATAATTTGTGTCCACATTTAAGTAAGAATATCTTCTCTCTAATTATCTCTCGGGGCAAGAAGACCAGTACCTAATAAGTGAGAATCTTAATTTTCAAAAACTCTCTTTAAATCTAAATGACAAATAATATTTGCAGATACTATCAAACAATTTCAAGCCCTTGACCTTTTTAACAAAGGTGATAAGAAAAATTATTTTGGATAGCATTACTTTGATCATAAGCAATCTAATTCTGACGCGATAAAAATGTCAACTTCCTTTTCTAATGCTTTTATAGGTTTTAGTGTGTTGAAAGTTTTGACAAGAAAAGGAGTTCATTGAAAAAGTAAACAAAAATTAAGGAAGGAATAAAACAAGAAGTAATAACTACACTAAGCTTTTAGTGTACTAAAGAACAAGTGAAAAATTAGTGTTAGGATGCACTTTATATATTTTAAAATCAAACATGAAAATTAATTATTTAAAATAAATTATAATTAAACTTCTCCACTGAAAAAATTCAACAAGCTACGGAACAGGCGACAATCACTTTTATCATAATTATTTTACCGAATTTAGTTTTAGTTCCTTAACTTTTTATTTAATTTTCATTTTGCTATATAAAAGTTTTAAATTGTTACAATTTTATTTTTGGAAAATTAGAAGTACACGATCAATTACTAGAAAAGAAAATCGACAATTTTAGAATATAAAGGAAATAATATTGCGAAGGATAATTTGACGTGTTTTGCATCTAATTGGAATAATATATGTGGTCTATTTTAATGACCGCGCGAAGCGCGGTTAAATTGACTAGTTTAATATCATGGTGGAAATGTAATCATGGTCTATCTTGTCGCCAACATGGTGGAAATCGCGCTGTTAAATTGACTAGTGTAATATCATGGTGGAAATGTAACCATGGTCTATCTTGTCGCCACCATGGTGGAAATGTAATATCAGATGGATGGACATTATTAGGTCTAAGCCCAGGGGCGGCTTAATGATATATGTGGCCAAACGAAACTTCAACGAGAGGCCTTAAGTTTTTCGGAGAAAGAAAAAAATTCATATATAATTTATTTAAAATTAATTTTTCTAGATTTTTTGAGATGCAAAATTATTAATAATTTGTTATTAATCATTTCTTCCAATAGTCAGTTTTTTTATTAATGATATAGCTAATCCATTGATCTTCTTGAAAATATTTGTCGATTCGTCACCAACTTCTTCTTCTTTTTTCTTGGATTTTACTATCGTCTAACTCAACTATATCATCAATTTGTTCGTCAACATTAAATTCTTTCATTTTTTTTTTGTAGAATTTTTATTGTTTATTAAAATTTATCAAGGGCTCCATTTTGAGATTGTATTAAAAACGTTTCAATCTCTTTTTTTTTTTTTTTTTTTTTTTGGAGTTTCAAATATCCAAATTCATACTTTCATGTTGATATATTTAAACTCTAAAAAATAACTAAAAAGACAATATATACTATGAAGAAAAATAATAACAAATTTAAATGCAAAATAATAAAAATAAAACAATCAAACCTGATTCGGATAATATAAAACTTGATATTATTTTCACTGCTTGAGTACTCTTGATGCAAAGCTAGAATTTGAGAAAAAAGCAGTTGCCTTTTTTCCAATGACTAGATGGGGATGGCAACAATTTACATTTTCAAGCGGTAGTCAATTTTGGATGTTTTGCATAGTCATTTGGTCATGAAAGATAGCAGTAAAGAACAAAAAAGAACAAAAATTTAGCACATGGAGAAACTTAAAGCTAATTGGATTGAAGCTATCAGATGGTTAATATGTGGCACATGCCATAATAGAACGAATAGAGTAACATTCAATAAAAGTTGCATCAGGTATCGTATTTACAGACATGTTGAAGATACCACACAAATATACATATTTGCAGATATATTGATGCCAAAGTATGTTTTGGATATATTAGCTACTGCATCTGTTTGCTTCTTGTCTTTTGTAAGGCCGTCTCCTTATCTGCATTGTGTAACCATGAAACACAAAAATTTGCAAAAACTACATAAAGAATAGGTCATGTGAAAAAAATATTGTGAAAGGGAATTAACAGTACTTATAGAATACCGACATAGCAAGATAGCAGAATAGGATGTATTTTGGAACAATTAGGATGCATATACTACCTCCAGTCTTTGTTCCATTAAATAAGAGGTTTAAAATCAGTAAATAGTGATCTTCATATTCATCTCTGGAGTTGTTTAATACTCGATAATTGATCCCATGTGGTTAAAGCAAAAATTGTTTGAAGCAAGTTAAAAAGAAAATGACACATCTATACCTGTAAATCTAGAACATTGAGGCGATCAAAAACTTCCAAATCAGCATACAATCCTTCTTACTTCTTCGTTATTGATAACCACCACTACAAAATGCATTTGTATTCTGCATCAGTCATTATCGGTCAACGAGTAAAGCAAAAAATAAAGAAGTAAATCAAAAGGTTGGAGTCCTCCACTATAGGGTTACTTATCAATAAATGATCAAAACAAGGCATAATGAACCAAATAAAAAATGTAGTTAGTCAAAGAAGTAGAACCTTCACCAGAAGACCTGGTTGATCATTTTCTTATAGGTCCCATGTAAGACCATTAACTGAAAATCGTCCCTACGACGTCCGAATACTAAACATGATTTTCTAAAGGGGATCTCTGCTAACCTTGCGCTGTTACGAACCTTATCCGTAATGTTTGTGTAACGCACTAGGACCGTTTGGTCATTTAGCACTTTTATGCCTAACATCTCTAAAAACACCCTTTTGTGGTCTAATTTTGGTATCTATAGCTTACGATAACCGGTGATTCGGTTATTTAATTGACAAGAATTTTAGACCCCGTATTTTATACGTCGAGAAATTCGCGAAAGACTCAACGGGAGATAGAAAACCTCTGATTTACTTAATATAAAAATATTATTGGAGATTAGGAATTACTTAAGTGTGGTGTTAAGTAAAAATTAGGTGACAATAATAAGCCAACAAGAGCCTCAACATCCAAGGTAAAAAAGGATGACTCAAGTCATCTAAAATAAAGGCAAATGGAAGACATACAAGTGTGAAATTAAATGTTGATTCATCCACTACATTTTCAACATATTGTGACAATTAAATTTGAAGAAAAAACTTACATGATACATTCGGCTAGGCTGAAAATTTTGGAGGAGAAAAAGTTGAATCATACAATTGAATATATTTGAACATCCACTACTTTTTAAAGTTTCATTGTTTTAGGGGGACATAAATGGGGAGGGATCATTT
>NC_081353.1:57110433-57119129 GCF_029784015.1 Lycium ferocissimum | reverse complement strand
AATGAGCCTATACCCACTGCATGCAAGTGTCTAGTAAGTATTGCTAAGTCCTCCCCTATCAAAAGGAAAAAGAGGTATTGAATAGTTGTGTGTAAATATTTACAAATAATTTTTTTATAAATATATTTATAAAAAAAATTTGAGAAAAACAAACTAGACGTTCATGAAGATAAATACATTTCTTGGAGGATGAGACAAAATGAACCACCTATGATGCGATAAAATTAGCTCAATATGTACTTACTATTGGCCACTTTAAGTAGCAAAATGCAGAACCATCTTTAAAGCCAACTAAAGCATACTCTATTCGGTGCAAAAAATGACATAATATCGATACTGGGGTGCTCAAAATATAACACAGAAACATCAAATGGCTCGGCAGTTCCTCTCCTAATATTTATAAGTCTTTAGAACCTTCCAAAGGAACCTATACAACAATTAAGATACTTTACTCTCTTTTAATTTCACATCTTATATAAAAGTAAAATTTCTATTCCTCACCTTGGCAAGTCATCGAACTAAATGCAATTGAATTTCATGAATTTTAAAATTTACCTATGGGCACACGCAATCGAAATGATCTGCCTCGATCGGAGGAACTAACATACATCTCCAAGTTTAACACAATCGTGGTATCTTCAAGTATAAGGCATCACAGTCCATACACAACTTTTGCTTTTAATGATTGGTAAGCAAAGCTGACAATAGTTCTAACCGTACCGAAATATAAAGGTGAAAATAATGAGACCACGTTGCATATAAACACATGAAAATCCTAGTTTGTTTAGGATAATATCAATTATTAAAACAGTTTACCAACTTACCCATTGATACGTGTTAGTCAGTTCCAATTTCGAGAAAGGAGATATGTACACTCTAAGGTAATCCAGCATATTCGGTAGCTTGTTGTTTGTTTTATCTCCATTAAGCTCGAAGAGAGTTGGATTTTCAGCTCATTCAGTTCAACCTGCATGAAACAGAAAGTATAAGTAAACAAAGATAAGCTTCGAAGCCCCTTTAAGGGTGGACAGAAAATGAATCGCCCGAGACAAAGAAAAAAGAAGAATAGTTGTTGTGGCAGCAGAATGTAACTTCTGAAGGTCAAACCCACAAAAGGGGTTCTCTCACAAGTGATTCTACATTAAAAGATTACAACAAATGCTCTGTCATAGAAATATCTGCAACACACATAATTTGATCCATGAACAGAGTAGGAAATGTGCAAGTGCAATGCTATGCTAGGCAAATTATGAAGCAAACTCTTAAAATGAAACGAGAAAAGATGAAGCACTACTTAAGCCAAATACATCTATGGTCAGTAAATCGGAAATCGAATCAAACATGAAAAAACCTGACATTTTCTTGGTTTTGGTAAGCTCGATGTACCTGCAGTATAACAGCATAGAAATGTCTCCAGAAAATGGGTAGAATTTTTAATATGAGCTTCCTATGCTCCATCCCTGCATCTCAAGTTTGCAATTCTCTCCTTTCTCCTCGAAGTAGAAACTAAAAAACTGGAGAAAAACACCCACATCAAGAACAAAGCAGGAGAAACACTAAATTTTAATAATCAAGAATGAACTATTGAAATACAAACCCGGAAGATGGAGAGGAGAAGGAACAAAAGCAGCGGCAACATCCAATAACTCAAAATTCAGTGCATGCAACGTTACTACAACTCAAAATTCAGTGCATGCAACCCAGAGTTTATTTTCGAGGTGTAACATTCTTCCCCCCTTAAGAACATTCGTCCTTGAATGTTAAGCACTCGGGAATTCTACGAAAATTTTGCCAGAGTTTCTCCTATAATATGGAACTACCATCCTGTCACAACAACCCATAATAACAATGCCTCACAGGGCCACAACGTAATAGCAATAGAATTTGGCCATACACGACCCAAATGCATAAAAAAGAAAACATACATACCTTATGATCTTGATGTCTCATCTTGGCCCTCTTTCGGGGTCGAAATAAGTGCGATATTTGGATTTCATGATTTCTTCCGCTTCCCATGTCATCTCTTCTCGGTTATTATTTCTCCACAAAATCTTAACCGAGGCCACTTTTGTTCCTAAGCCTCCGTACTTGCCATCTAATATGGCAACGGGTATTTCTTCATAAGTTAACTTTTCTGTCACTTGAACATAATTTACTAGGACGATCCTAGTAGGATCTCCAACACATTTACGAAGCATTGAGACATGGAAAACTGGATGAACTGACTCCAAATCAGGAGGTAGATCTAATTCTTAAGTCACTTTGCCTACCTTGCGCACAATTTCATAAGGCCCAATGTATCGGGGACTCAACTTCCCTTTTTTGCCAAATCTCATAACGCCCTTCATTGGCGACACTTTCAAGAATACCCAATCTTTAACTTGGAACTCTAAGTCCCTTCGACGATTATCCGCATAGGACTTTTGACGACTTTGGGCTGCCAATAACCGATCTTGTATGAGCTTAACTTTCTCTATGACTTGTCGGACCAAGTCCGGCCCTATCAATTTAGTCTCTCCTACTTCAAACCACCCAATTGGGGATCTACACTTTCGCCCATATAAAGCCTCATACGTGCCATTTGGATGCTAGAATGATAACTATTATTGTAAGCAAACTCAATGAGTGGTAAGTGATCATCCCAATTACCTCCAAAATCTAACATACATGCCCGTAACATATCCTCAAGAGTCTGAATGGTACGTTCAGCTTGTCCATCAGTATGTGGATGAAACATTATGCTAAGGCTCACATGAGTCCCCAAACCCTCTTGGAAGGTCTTCTAGAAATTAGCCGTGAACTGAGTTCCTCTATCTGAGATAATAGATACTGGAACACCATGAAGTCGCACTATCTCTTTAACATAAAGTTTTGCATAATCTTCTGCTACATATGTCGTTCTGACTGGTAAGAAATGAGCTGACTTCGTGAGTCTATCCACAATCACCCATATGGAATCATACTTACGTCGAGAACGGGCAAGTCCGTAATTAAATCCATGTTAATTACTTCCCACTTCCAAGTTGGGATTTCTATAGCTTGCAACAATCCGCCCGGCTTTTGGTGCTCGATTTCTACTTGTTGACAATTGGGACATTGAGCTACAAATTCTGCTATATCTTTCTTCATCCCATTCCACCAATACATGAATTTAAGATCATGATACATTTTCGTTGCTCCGGGGTGGATAGAATAACGGGAGCAATGAACTTCTCTCAATATTTGGTGGCGTAAACCTGCCACATTAGGAACACATAGTCTGCCTCGACATCGAAGAACTCCGTCTCCTACAATCTCGAATGATGACTCCTCCTTCTGAGGGAGTGTATCTCTGTAATGCACTAGCATGGGATCTTCGTATTGTCGCTCCTTCACTTCCACTACTAGCGACGAGACTGCTGAATTCTGAATGGTAGTTCCCCTGCTACCTGAGTCCACTACTCGGACTCCTAGGCTAGCTAACTGCTGGAGGTCACGAGCCATTTCTCTTTTTCTATTTGTACATCACACAAACTTCCCATAGATCGGCTAAAGAGGCCACCATAACATTTGCCTTTCCGGCGTGATACGTAATATCAACATCATAATCTTTTAGCAATTCCAACTATTGTCGTTGCCGCAAATTCAATTCTTTCTGCTTGAAGATATACTGAAGGCTCTTGTGGTCTGTGTAAATATCCACATGAACACCGTATAAATAATGTCTCCACATCTTTAATGCATGAATCACTCAACAATTAGATCATGCGAGTTGATAATTCTTTTCATGTTTTCGTAATTGCCTCGAAGCATACGCAATCACCTTACCATGTTGCATCAATACACAGCCTAGCCCAACGCCTGAAGCATCGCAATATACAACATAACCTTCCAATCCCTCTGGAAGTGTCAGGACTGGTGCAGAAGTCAATCTATCCTTTAGCTCTTGGAAGCTACGTTCACAAGCATCTATCCATTAAAACTTTGCTGATTTCTGGGTCAGCTTTGTGAGTGGTGCAGAAATAGAAGAGAAACTTTCAACAAATCTCCGGTAATAACCTGCTAAGCCCAAAAGCTACGAACCTCCGTAGGGGTCATGGGCCTTGGGCAAGTCTTCACGGCCTCAATCTTTTGGCTATCTACCCGAATACCATCCGCGAAACAATGTGTCCCCGAAATGTCACCGAGTTCAACCAAATTCACACTTAGAAAATTTTACAAACAACTCTCGAGTTTGAAGAACTCTAAGGACAGTACGCAAATGATCCGCATGTGCTGCCTCGGATCTAGAATACACCAAGATGTCATCGATGAACACAATCACGAACAAATCTAGGAAGGGCCTGAACACATTGTTCATCAAATCCATAAACATTGTCGGTGTATTAGTTAGCCCAAATGACATTACCCGGAACTCAAAATGGCCATATCTTGTTCTGAAGGCTGTCTTAGGGATATCTTTCTACCTAACTCTCACTTGATGATACCCGGATCTCAAATCTATCTTTGAAAACCATCTGGCACCTTGTAATTGGTCAAACAAGTCATCAATCCTCGAAAGAGGATACTTATTCTTAATCGTCACCTTATTTAATTGCCGATAGTCAATGCACATTCTCAGAGCCATTTTTCTTTCGGACAAACAATACGGGTGTTCCCCACGGATGAATCGGGCCTAAAGCCTTTCTCGAAGCAAGTCTTTCAATTGCTCCTTCAACTCTTTCAATTCTACGGAGCCATTCTATAACGAGGAATAGATATAGGCTTCGGTGTCCGGCAACATATCAATAGAAAATCAATCTCCCCCCGCCGAGAGGAGGCTCTGGAGCTCTTCCGGGAACACATCCGAAAATTCATTTACTACGGGAACTGACTGAAGAGTCGGCGGTTCAGCCTCTACATCTTGAACCCGCACTAGATGATAAATGCAACCTTTTGTGATCATTTTCCTTGCCTTTAGATAGGAAATAAACCTACCCTTTGGTGACGCCGTATTTTCTTTCCATTCTAAAACTGTTCTCCTTAAATTGGAAGCGAACTATTTTCATTCTACAATCAACATTGGCGTAGCAAGAAGCCAACCAATTCATGCCCATAATAACATCAAAATCCACCATTTTTAACTCATGCAAGTCAATCATAGTACGACGATCACAAATCACAATTACACAATTTCTATATACTCGGCTAGCTATTACCGATTCACCAACGGGTGTGGACACCTCAAAAGGTTTAATCGACTCCGGTTTGACTCTAAATCGACCCGCAATATATGGAGTAACATATGACAATGTGGACCCAAGATCTATCAAAGCATATACATCATGAGAGAATACCGATAATATACCTATGACAACATCAGGAGATTGTCACACCCCTACTTGATGGGGCGTGATGGGCACCCGACCCTTACTTAGGGCCGAGCGAAGCCGCTGATTCTCGTGATACTCATAATTATACTGGGCCCTTAAATCATGAAATGAGTGCATAATGTAAACTTTTCAAAAACATGCTTTTCGTCTTTCTCAAATCAAGGAAAATCTGTAAACATATGAAACTTGTAACATAATGCATAACGACACATCGGCTTACAAAGCCGCTTACAAGACTGACATGTTCTATACATGACTCTGTCTGCAAAGTCTCTAGCATAAAACAAGATATCATAACATAAATACTCTGACTCGGCAAAGACTCCGGAAGGAAATGGAGCTCGCCAATCGAGCCGGAACATCTTCTACTCATCTGTATGCACCTGCGTGACATGAAACGCAGCTCCCGAAGAAAGGGGGTCACATTTAAATATGTATCGAGCATGTAAAGCATGAAATACGCAGAAAAGAAATGATCATACTAAACAAGGAGTACGTAAAATCATATGCTTGACTCTCGAAACATAAATAAATAATTATCATGTACATATGTACGCATAGCGTGTCCCGCCCTCTGCGAGGGACTCGGTAAGTAAAATCATCGTATACATGTACATATAGCGTGTCCCGGCCCTCTAGTGGGGACTCGGTGAACGAAGTCATCATATGCCATCCGCCGCCTCCCCCATATCATCATATCATCATATATATATATATATATATATATATATGTCCCGACCCTCTAGTGAGGGACTCGGTGAATAATGCAAGTGGAGTTGCACGAATACGTGTCCCGGTCTTCGGACTCAAAGGGACATATCGAGGGCCGGCACGAGCAAAGTAGTGAGAAACCATATGCACATAAATCATCATTACGGACTCAATGGATAAGTAAGTAGTCGACGCCGAGAGTTAAAACGGTAATCATGTTAAGTTCTTTCAAAAAAAAGTCGTTAGGACTATACAAAGGAAAATCTCGGGGCCCACGGATATGCATCAAACCAATCCGGGCCCGCCCATGAAAGTGAGAGTCATTATTCGTTATAGAATCTTCTACGAACGTTTCGAAGCAATCCGATTCCGTCTATGAAAGTTACGGACCTTTTTCAACATAGAGCCCTTTAGAAACAAAACTTTTTATGTAACCTTTGAAATCCAATCATCCAAAAGACATAAAAACCATAGTCCGACTATGTTAAGAACGCTAACATCAAGAAGTGAATAAGAATCATAGACATGCTCGGATTTTAAGAATAGAGTCACCCCGAGGTTCGTATCATATCATAGCTTACTTACTTCTAAGACATGCCAAAAGAAAGAAAGGGTAAGCTTTACATACCGTCCGTTCACGACTAAGGTTAATCCAAACTTAAGTCTCGGCTTCTCAAGATCTACAACAACGTCATTAGACACCAAACATTAGCTATAAGTGCTTAGGAATTCAATCCCAAGCCATCACTTCATTTACAGAAATTTGGGCAGCATTTCCCCTATAAATTCAACAAACCCCGAGAATTCAACTCGGCCAATTTTATCAACAACAATACCAACAACCATACCAACAACATCAATAAGTAATTCCAAACGTATTCTAACATTAGTAACTCCTTTCTACATAATTCGACAACATTCCAATTACATTCAATTCAACCACATACAATCAAGCCAATATCAATGCTCACACGTTTAAGTACCAATCCGCAACGCTTCAAACAAGATTCAAGAACACTCCAACCAATCTACACAATATTCAAAACAACCCAATCAATATGCAACATAACCCGAAACCTTCCAAATTCAATAAGAACAATAACAACACATTTCTTTCTTCCAAATTCATGAACTATACCAATAATCCACATGTTAACAACATCATTCTCATAAATTCAAGAAACTATATTAGAATCTCATTAGCTTCCAAAACAGTCCACACGATTACCACTTCAACTTGGGACATTAAACCTTCATTTTACATCATAGAATCCATAACAACAACAACCAAAATACCACATAAAATTAGTTCATTCCTTGCCATACAAAGTAGTCCATATTCGGCCACCACCCAACACACACAACTTCATGAATTCCATCCATTTCTACACACTACAACATGTACAAATCATCCATAACACATGAAAAAGGAGATTAAATCTCACCTTTACCTCTTAGCTTTCCACTTGGCCAGGGTTGGTGAATTGCAAAGATGAATGGATCGCTTGTTCCAATAACCACTCCACGTTGTAGAGGACCTCCCAATTGGTAGAAAAGCTTGAAGAAAATTATTTTTCTTGCTCAATGTTTAGGGACCATATTCTACCGACCCGCCAGCCGAATGCTCCTTCATTTTTTTCTCCAAGCTTCTTGAATTTTCTAAGGTTGAAATGATGAATAATTCTTGCTTGGTCATCCACCATCTATGTATATATATGTAGCTCTACAAATACTAGGTGGACACATGCCCCCTTTATGGCTTAAAACAATTGGCTAGCCATGTGTGGGACCCACATGACCCTACGGCCACATGGCCATTTGTGGCTATTTCATGAAATAATTTTTTTCAACTTTTAGCCCTTAGTTTTCCTCAATATTTCCATCCAATAAAATCATAAACAACTTGTGCCTTAAAACAAAGTCGAAAAATAGCCTTGTCCTTAACTTTCCGCAATTAGCTCGGAATATCCCAATGTACAAAATACGGGATATAACATCCTTCTCCCCTTTAGAACATTCGTCCTCGAATATTAAATTAGTCCCATAAGGTCTTATAAGGATCTCAGGGGGGGGGGGGTTTCCTTTACCATAACGTGCGGGGCCTCATATACCAATCATATTTCTTCTTCATCACCTCCTTAGCTTCTCAAGTTATCTCTTCCCTGTTATTGTTCTGCCACAATACCTTAACAGAAGCCACATCTTTAGTACGCAACCTTCTCACATTACGAACAATGTAATAAGGTCCAATATATATCTCGGACTAAATCTCTCCTTCTCGTCGAATCTCATTACACCTTTCGTGGGTGCTATCTTCAAGAATACTCATTCGCCAATCTGGAACCCCAAGCGTCGACGTCGATTATCTGCGTATGACTTCTGTCGACTCTGGGATATTAATAACTTTTCCCCAAACAAGTTTTACCTTACCAATGACTTGCTGAATCATATCTGGGCCGACCAACTTAATTGTTCCTAACATCAAGCCAGCCAGTAGGCGATCTGTACTTCTTACCGTACCGCCTCATACGGTGCCATCTGGACGCTAGGATGGTAGCTACTATTATAGACAAGCTCCCTAAGTGGCAGATGATCATCCCAAATTTCGCCTCCGAATCAATAACACAGCCCGCA
>NC_081353.1:57095344-57110333 GCF_029784015.1 Lycium ferocissimum | reverse complement strand
TAAATATGTTTAAGTTATATATAACTTATATATATATATAACTTAATATATATATATACATATATATGTTTAAGTATATATAACTTATATATATGTTAACTTAATATATATATATATATATATATATATATATATACTTATAACTTTTATATATATATATATATAAAACTAAAATATACTAAGAATATACTAAGCATTAATTAGCCACTAGAATATACTTATAATTTTTTTTTAAAATTTAACCGGTTTAAATCCGGTTTAAATCGGTTCGGTTTTCCGGTTCCGGTTTCAAAAAAATGGGAACCGGACGGTAAAGAATTAACGGTTAACCGGAACCGGAACCGGTTAACGGTTCTACCGGTCCCGGTTTTTACCGGTCCGGTTCCGGTTTTAACCGGTTCAACCAGAACCGGTTGACGGGTTTAACCGGTTCAACCAGAACCGGTTGACGGGTTTAACTTGCCGTCTCAAATGCTCAAATTTAGCATGATGCGGTAATCTGCTTTGATATCCAGCATTAAACTGGAAAAAGAACATGTTCACTTTTGAGTTTGTTATTCCATGATTTCAAAATTCATTTCGCCGATTTTCCTGTAGAGTTTGAGTTAGAAGAAGTACATTGTGAATTTGAATAACCTTCCCAGAACAAACATGTTCAACAAAAAAAGAAGGTTAGCTAGTACCAAACAGCACCCTCACTGGAATTGTGTTTGGTATTAATTTGATAGAGTGGACATTTTAGCTATGTCTTAGTTCCGTTTATTGGGATGTATCCTCTACGACTTTTTTTTCGTTTTTGTACGATGTGTTCTTTACGTGTGTGTACAAGTATATGATACAAGTAGATCAACCTTTTTCTAACTTCTTATGCATCGTGATATCATCAGCTTACCTTTTCTACTACTAGTTTTTGACATCCTTGTGATAACTCTAATATGTTGAAACCTTGCTTCCACTAAATCTACTTATCTCAACCATTTTTTCTGGTCACATTAATCTCAGTTTGTTCCGACATATTTCCTCTTCAAGGGAAACTGACACTTTACACCTTCTATCTCCAATATCCGGAGATTGTTTGACATTAGTTCTTGCATTCCCGCATCATGTCATGCATATCAATCATCGAATTGATCGATGAAAATAGGAGCCTGATTCTCACTTTAAGCTTTAACACACGATCTAGAATGCGAACTTTCTTAAATGTTTGTTGTCCCTCGTTTATAGACACATTGATAAACGAGACTATTGAAACGACTTCATAGGCACTTTAGGACTTCCTAAATCTGCTGCTCTAATATCAAGTTTGTCATGATCCGATTTCTGATCAAGTCATGACTGGCACCCGATGCCTTAACTTGACCGAGCAAACCATGTTGACTTTTCTCTTCTTTCTTAAATATGGAACACTAAATACAAAAGCATTATGATTGAATAACCTTTCCAAAACAAGTATTTGATACGAGTGTATCAAATACAAAAACATTTTGATTGAATAACCTTTCCAGAACAAACATGTTCAATAAAAACTAGAAGGTTAGCCAGCAATCTAGTGCCGAACAACACCATTACTGGAACTGTGTTTGGTATACATTTGATAGATTGTATATATTTTAGCTATGTTACGTATTTCAGTTTATTGGGATGTAATATCTGCATGCGTGTACAAGTTTTTGATACGAGTATATCAACATTTTTCTAACTTTTTATGCATCGTGAAGCATCAGGGTGAAAGTACACACACCCTTATTATACCAATTCGACACAGGTGACAGGTGCATCAAGATAAATGAAAGATTAGCGTAACATAGCCTTTTGGTTAAAGGTTGGCAAGACTTAATATGATCACGGAAGACGTCAAATCTATATATATCTATATATAATTGTAGGACAAAAGCCCGGTGACATGGCATGCCTCACTGACCAGGAATACTATTTATCTTTTTCCCTATTTTTTGCCTTTTTTCGCTCCTTTTTATTCAATCCTTTTCTTTTTCTCATCCCTAACAGTCGCTTCTTTTCATTTTCCTTTCTCTACAGTTGCTTTTCTCAGTTAACCTTTCGATTCCTTTCTTATACCTTTCTCTATAGTTGTTTCTCTCCCTTAACCTCTCTATTCTTTTCTTATACCTTTCTCAACAGTTACTTTTTCTCTTCTCTCGTTGTTCCACCTCTTTAATTACTTTTGTTAAATAGCCTTCAGTTCTTCTTCCACTTGAATTCATTTTTAATTACCAGGGATGCAAGAAACGTAATACTTCCCAAACATCATCGACATTTAAGCGAGTGGATAACCAAGAAAAGGGTCTTCTTTAATGAGTAAGGGGAAGATTTTGCTGCTGAATGCAAGACAAATATTATAGAAAACGAAGAGCACTGTGCAGCCATTTTTATTCCCGGTAAGGAAAATGGGAGCACTTATACGCCGCTCCTCTCCAGTGAACATTGTCTCCACCAGTTCGTCCCGTTCCTTTTAGATCTTTGACAGGTTTATCATTTGGCATTCAATGAATCAGATTTATTTATTGACTAAAACATCCTTAGCCATGGTCAATATCTTCTCAAATTCTCTTTGATTCATTTTTAGAGACGAGAACTTATTTCCTATGTTCTCCACATCTTTCACGAAAAAATTCAGCCAGAACAAAAGCCTAACTCCATTATTGTCATGTGGTATGATTTCTTTATTGATTCTCATATCTATAAAAGTTAGTCTTAGTCATCTCGGCGGTAAGGTTGTTTGGATTCATGAAATCAACGGAGGGTTGTTCAACTTATAAAAGCTCTATAGATCCTTGAAAGTGAAAAGTCAACCTCCTGTTATTCACTACAAACAAAAAGAACTTATGTTGAAGGAATTCAGTGGATGCACTAGGATTTGGCCTGGATTGCCGTTTACTGTATCGAGGACCCTAACTTTGGAGGAAGTACTCGCTACTTCTTTTGAAGAAACACCTATGAGATTTTATGGGGATATTCCGGTATACATTGAAGCTTCGGCGACCGGAAGCATGGTACAATCGCTGACACTGTTTGCGGAAGGATAGTAGAGAATATCCTTTAACTATTTAATTCCATCCTTTTCTTTTTCCAGTTTCCTAACAGTCACTTCTTTTCTTTTTCCGTTCTCAACAATTACGTCTTCTCTTGATTAGCCTACCACTATTCCTCCTCTCTAATTACTTCTTTACTTCTCTTAATCAGCCTCACTCTTCTTCCTCTTTCATTCTCTTAATTACCTTTCATAACCCTCACTTCCTGTTCAGATAGTGCAGATCATTATTGTGATGCTGGGCAAGCCATTAAAGGTCTTCTATCAGGGTCGTTTGCACAAAAAATTTCTGCTTTCTTTTTAGAATAAAGAGTTTTAGATGAGAATATCTTTATATTAAATTTTAATTTGGAAAACTGTTTTAGAAATTATTTGCGGTGTTTTACTGACACTCGATATTAGTTGAAAGTGAGGGTTGGGCCACGAGGATGGTGTTAGCACAACTGATATGGAGCAGGAGTTGAGTTATTTATGAGAAAATTAACACTCATGAATAGTTTGGAAAAATCTGCTTAGATGAAAGAATTTCAAGAATGGCAAGGTGGCCGAGTTACGGAAAATGATTTCCAAGAATAATACATTACACCATTCCAAAGCTAACCTAAGTATCTTTTTTGCTACACAGAGTAGCAGGAAGTGTGGGTTTCGAATTTGGAGAGAATGACTGATATTCCAGCAACATTCTATTTTAAGTGCAGGATTTAAATCATGTAATATGTGAATTTGGTTGAAGCCTCAAAATTCTGAACATTAAGTGCAGATAGGTTGAGTAATTGAGTTTTGAAATGTAACATAATGTATCTCATATATTGAAGGTGCCGCATTAATTTTACTGTTACCTAAATTATATATATGTAACGATCTGGTCGGTCGTTTTGAGAACATATGCTCTGTTTTGCGTGTCATCTATATCAGAAGCTCCGTAATAATTATTTTGACTTGCTTGCAAAATTTGAAGTCAAACGAATATCATTTGGTTTACTTTGGGAGAATGTTCATTTTGAAAATCTCGGTATATAATTATTTGGATTAATTGTTTGTTTTCAGAAAATGTGCTCTGATTTGCAATCTTAAGATCTTGCTCGATTTGTAATATTATTTATGACCTGTAGAAATCGACAGAGCTAATTTTAGAGTTCGTTTGGTTGGTTTTTAACAATTAAGTAGGTTTTAGTATTTAATATGCATATTTATGGTGAAAAGATGGTCACGGGAAGAAATAAGACCCTGATTTTAAATTTGTTGGTTCCGTTAGTTTTGTATTGATGTTTATGAATTGCGGGAATGAATGATGTGATTCCTGAGGCTTTCAGGTGAGTTTTGGGTATAGAAAAGGATATTTTGAACATCATTAAGTTAAGAAACGAGAATGGTTGACGAAAGTCAACATCAGAAGTCTTTTTTGAAGTTTTGTCTATTCCATTAGGTCCAGAATGTGATTTATGACTTAGTCGAGTCGTTGGTTCGGTTCCTGAGAGGTTCGAATGTGATTTAGGTGGTTGGTTGAGAAACTAGCTTTAGAGAAGATTTGGAGGTGACCACGGTCAATATCGGGTCAAACGGCCCCATTTGGATGTTTTGAGAGTTCGAGCAGGTTCGTATGATAATTTCAGACTTGTCCACAAATTTTGGTTAGATTCCAATGAGTTTGTTTTTTTGTTTCGATGTCGTTTTAAGCATAAGGGGTACCATATTGAACAAACGACCTTTGTTTTGTGTTTCGATTGAACCATTAGTTCCGTATTGTGATTTTGGAACTATAACGACAAGAATCGTCGTGTTTCGACTTCGTATAAGGGAGATATGACCATCTTACTTCGAAAATGCGTTGCTGGTTTCTGGTGTAAAAAAAATTGATCATCGCGGTCACAACACTTGGCGGGTCGTGATAGCGAAGAAGGAAATATGTCTGGACAATGTTTAAATCGGACAGATCCGAAATATTTAGTATTTTGAGCATATTTTGAGTTCTAGAGCTCTGTTTGATGTGATTTTCGCATCGTTATTCTCGTCTCAACTGGGGGGGGGGGGTAAGTATCTAACCTTTATTTTGATGTTTTCCCATGAATTTCTATTGGTTATCGTTTTTATCTGTGTTTTGTTGGGGAAAATTGGGATTTTAATTTGAATCTAAAAGTTGACAAGTGGTATATTATGAACTTGAGGATCAAGATGATGAATTTTTGAATGGGTTTTCTGGATTTAGACTAATTAAGCTATGGGTAAATCAATTTTGAAACAAAATTCCAGTTTTTCCTTTAGGGGCTCAAGGTTACCTTTTTGGGTTCTGAATCAAAGTATAGCAATATGGATGGACTCATTTAAACTCATAGACTACTGTTTTTACTGTATTGGACCCGATTTTACAACGAAATTACAGTTTTGACATTCAGGGCTCCGAAGTTTTTCAAGATTCTTCAAATCGAACTGAGTTGTGACTTGCATTCGTGACATGCATTTATTTACTCTATGATTTTCGTTGTAGTTGCAATTGATTCCATGCATGTCATGTATTCCTTTTCATAGATGACTGATGTGATGGTAAGGAAAGTGATTGATAGCCTCCAAGGTCTTTGCCAGAGAGTGAGTTGATTAATAGTCTTCGGGGTCTTTGCCGGAGAGCGAGTGGATTGATAGCTTCCGAGGTCTTTTCCGGAAAGCGAGTTTATTGATAGCCTCTGAGGTCTTTGTCAAAAAGCGTGATATATTGATAGCTTCCGAGGTCTTTGCCGGAGAGCGAGGTGGTACATGGACTTCCCGGGTCCCCCACGGGTCATAACTTTGAGGCATAGCCCTTAGCATGTGTGTACGGATTGGAGAGGCGGCCTGGGGGCATTGCATGGCATTCCATTGCATTGCATATCATTTACGTTCATACATTTACTCATTGACTGTCTTACTTGGAATCTTATACACTCTATCTGATCTTGTACCTGAACATGTTTCGTGACTATGCTTGATTGCTTATCTGCTCTACTTGTTGATTCTTGCCTATTATTATGCGTTATCTGATCATTGTCGGCCTATGATGCCTACGAGTACTAGTGTGTACTCATCCTACTCTTACTGTACTTACTGTTGAGTGCAGAGTTTTAGCCAGGATCCTGTCCGCGACCTCGAGAGTGACCTGAGGCCTTTCCTCCAGAGGTTTCAGGGTGAGCCACCTGCCGGATCTTGAAGCCCCGGATTTCCCTCCATTGCTATATGTTCTTTTGCTTCACAGACAAATTTTATTATGTATTTTTAGACTTGTATTCAGTTTTCGGATGTTGTGTTGTATTAGTGCTGTTGTATGAGTCCAGATCAGGCTTTGGGATGGTATTTGATATTACCTCCACACTTATGCTACTTACATATATATATATATATATATATATATATTTGTTGACTTAGTATTATTTCTTCTTTCGTTCCGCATGTATTTCTCTAAATAATGTGATTAAGGGAAGGGTTCGCCCACCAGAGAAGATAGTGTGGGTGCCCTCATGACTCGTGATTTGGGTCGTGACAGTTCCACCCTTGTGTGAATGTAGAGCTACTTTAAATGCGATTTTACCTTAATATTTAATTTAGTGCAATCTAATTACCGGATCATCAAGCTTTTAAAAATTTAAATTAATTCATTTCTTATTAATATAAATATAAATATATATCTAAAATTTAGAAATTGAGATAAAGCTGACTCTGATATCACATGTTGAAGTGTTTATAATCATCTCATCTAAAAGTTTAATTTGTTAGAGAGAACACATTTTTATTACTTATTCATATATATAAAAACCAAGAAATGAGATGAATTTGGCTCTGATACTTCACGAAATGTGTGGTCATGTCATTTAAAAGCTTAAATTGTCAGAGAAAACATGTTTTTATTTCCTTAATCATATCTTCAACCATTTTCTTTTACTTATTTCAAAAATTATAAAAAAGAAAAAACTTTTTTTTAATTTTTTTAATTTGACCTCTTGGATACCCGTTAAATAATGAGTCATTTTTTTTAATTGTAATGTATTACTTAACTTAGATATGAATGTAGAATACATTAAATGCGATTTTATCTTTTACAATTAATTTAGTGTAATCCAATTTAACAGATCGTCAAAATTTTAAAATTTCAAATTAATTCATTTGTTAGATGTGTGTGTGTGTATAGGATGAATCTGACTCTGATACCACATATTGAAGTGTATATATTCATCTCATCTAAAAGCCTAATTTGTTAGAGAGAAAACATTTGCATTTACTTAATTATATCTTCAGCAATTTCCTTTTCTTTTTAAAAAAATTATGTAAACAAAAAGCTTTTTAAAAAAAATTTAACACCTTGCTACCCTTTAAACAACAAGTTATCTTTGTTATTTTTATTATATCTATTTAGCTCAAATGTGAAAGTAAAACTATATTAAAGTTAGTATAATCTAATATTGGTAATAAATTCAAAATATTTAATTTGGTGTAATCTAATAGTAGTAATAATTTCACTCGTATCTGTTGAATTAATAAAAATAATTCAGCCATATTACATGAATCTAAAGGCAACTCTCCCTCCCCCCTATATATACAGTAAAAAAAATTAGAGTCTTTCATGCCACACATATTTCTCTTTCCTTAAATATTTCTGCAAGAAAATTCTAGTAAAAGCATGAGTTCCATTGCTTAGATTTTCTTTTATATCCTTTCTAGCTCTTTCTCAAAATCCTCTTCTTTTTTTCTTTTGTGAATTTTCAATTTTTTTTGTGTGTGTGTTTGATAAAAATGTCTCTATCATCTTTATCATGTGATGTTATCATCTCAATTTTCTTGTTTCTCCCTGCTAGAGCGCTAATAAGGTTCTTTGTTGCATGCACATCTTGGCGTGACATGATAAAAACTTGAGGTTTCATAAAAAACCATCTTGAGACCTCTGTTGCATATAACAGGTAAAAACTACGTTCTCTATGTGCCTGTCCAAAGCAAGCGGGAAAAGACATTCACTTTGCTTAATCACAATTTTTTTTCAATATGAGTCTGAATTACAAGTCCCATTTGACTTATAAGCCATGTTGAATTGTATTATTGTGAGTTCAGTCAATGGTTTAATTTGTCTCAATGATATTAGTCGTTTTGGACATACCATATATTTGACAAATCCATCTATAAATAAGTACTTGATCCTCCCCCTCTTCAAGTATTTATTATGATGAATTTGATCTTCAAATTATACAAGTGAGTTTTGGATTTGGTTATCATGAAAACACCAATGATTTTAAGGTTCTTAGGATTGGATTTATTGAAAATGATGATTATGGTTGGTTAAATGAAGATGATTACGAAGAGCCAATTACACCTCCTTATGGATATGATTTTGTGGCTAGAGCTGAGGTGTTTTCACCAAATACCAAGGTTTGAAAAACAGTTGAAGTAAGTCCTAATTTTTCCTACAGAAGACATGACATGTTTTCTGGAGTTGTTGTTAATGAATGTTTGCATTGGAAGGCTGTTAAGAACAACACTAATGAGGATGAAATTATCATTTTATCATATCATAAGGGGGAAGAGAAATTTCAAGAAATTGAATGTCCAAGATTTCATGTGCAAGGAGGAAATGAACTAAGCGAATCTATTTGTGAGTTTAAAGGTAAACTTGTGCTTTTTGCATTCTGTCCAGTGTTTGACGATTGGTTTGTGCCAGAGGAACAACCTTGTCACCTTTGGGTGATGGAGGAGTATGGTGACAAGGATTCTTGGACTTGTCATGCTACTGTATTACTAGGAATGCATATCCAGAGGCCATTGACTTTTACAAAAAATGGAAAAATTATAGTGCAAGATGGATTTGGAAGGATATTTTGCTTTGATTTCAACAACACTCAGCTGCTTGATCTGCACATACAAAATGAGGAGCATGATTTGAACTTTGTCAACTTCACTGATAGCCTGGTTTTGGTTGATAATGACAATCCATTGGGAGAAGAAGGGGGTTTTCCTGCTGGTAGTGGTGTTGGCAGAGCCGACTAGACTATGAAACTACTAAAGCAATGGCTCGGGGCCCCCACTTTTTCCTTAAAGTTATGTTTTATATATATCATTAAAAAATTGTGTTGTTAACTTTGAAGAGTAATTTTTGAGGACAAAGTACAATAACTTTTTACTTTTAATCCGGGGACCGTTGTAATAATTAGAGAATAGAATTTTTTTTTAGAAAATTGTTTCCTTGCGTATGGGTAATTGTGTGCCTACTTTGTTCCCTCAATTATATCCTAACAACTAATATGTGCCCATATTATTATATCTATATTTACCGTTTTCATTCTACATTTCAGCATTCTTATTTTCAATATTCTGAATTCTCAAACGGCTACAAAGTTACTATTGTTTACAAGTTACAAAAGATCAAAATTTGTTTTTTCGTGTCTTCTTCAAAATTTCAAGTATTGCAACAAGCAATCATTATATTGAAGCAACTCAACGGTATTTTGATATCATTATATCAACTTATCAAATTCTTGAGCTAAGTTTTATTATTCTAACTTTATTTTTATGTTTTTCATTAAAAATCGGTCGTTGTTGATATTCTTACTTCGTAACTATTTCAATCTTTCCTTCTTCTTTTTTTAAAGAAAACACATTTACGCTCTCTCTCTGAAGTTGGCTTTAGATCTCTAATCTTGTTGAGACGGCCTTGATGTTGCTGATTTCAATTAGTACATGCATATGAAACAAGTAAGCATTTTCTAACCCCTTTTATTTTTTGTTTCTCCTTGCTATTTTTTTCCTACTAGCCTGACTAACATGATTTTTTTTTTTTTAAATAATAATTTTACTAACTATTTTGAATTTAAGATTTTCTCACTTTGTGGGATTTCACTGAATATGTTATTGTTGTTGTTATATTTTGAATTTAAGATTGCAGGTCAACATGGTCGATAAAGATGATCCTTCAGGTGATACACCTAATAATGTTAGAAAATTAACTAAAGGTTTAAATCCAAATAAGAATTTTAATTAGCCAAGCAATAGTTTAGCCAGAAATGGCCTTTAATTTCTACTAGTTATATAGTCTGTTTTGGTGTGAAAATTAGTTTACATCAATCAGCAGGAACATGATTTCTAGGGTTTAGAGTCTAGGCCCATAACCCTTTAATCATGTTTATGGTCCTCAGACTGTATCTCTCTCTATCTTTTTTTCTGTTGTTGTACTTCCTTTTCAATCAAATGACATATGGCTTTTGTTTTTGCTATTTATAATCAGTCGTTTTAAAATTCATTAGCCCATTGAATTTTTTTAGTGTTTAAGAGGATGATTAAAAACTTGAAATGTCAACTCACTAAATTAAAAGAAACCATCTGTTTTAATTAGCATTTGTAGTCTAGGCCAGCTTGTGTACGGACTTTGACTATTCTGACGAGCGCAAAAAAATGTAAAAAATAAAAAATTAAGAGAGTGAAAAATAAAAAATAGTATATATCTGGTTAAAATTTGAATGATTTATTTTCATTTTGTTGATTATTCTTTCCTGTTCTTGTTCTTCTTGATTAAAAAACCACTCCCCCACCTGAAAGGCACCGTTTCTTTCTTCTTTTTCTTTACCCCGCCCCCCCACCCACCCCGGCCAGCCCCCGCCCATCCACCCGCCCCGCCCCCCTTTAAGAAACAAATCCCTTTTTTCTCTTTATTCTCATCATTTTTTTCTTTTCAAAATTTAGATTTTGTTTTCTTTCAAAAAGTTATGGAAGAAATGGGTTTGTTTTTACTAATAATGGCTAACAATAACAACCAAAACAACTAATTTAATGACTAATGGTGGTGGAAGAAAAAAAGAAAAATTATTTAATGATGGAAGAAATGGGTTTGCTAATAATGGTAGTGGAAGAAATGGGTTTGCTAATAATGGTGGTGGAAGAAATGGGTTTGCTAGAAATGGTCTTGGTTGTGGATGTGGGTTAAAGATGGTGGTGGTGATTTTTTTTTTTCTTTTAAGGAATTTGATGAAATTTGGTGGGGAGATGATGGTGGTGGTGGTGGGTGTGGGTTAAAGATGATGGTGATGATTTTTTTTTTAGAGACGGTTAGTCCAATTTTTTTGCGGCGGCGGCGGCGGGAGGCGGCGGCGGGGGTGGCGATAGCATGGTGGTTGATAAAAATAGGGTGAGGATGAGGAGAAAGAAGAAGAAAGAAGAAAAAAAATAATTAAAAATAAAAAATGATATGTTGGTAAAACAAAATAAAAGGCCTAAAAGATCACTTAATGAAATGGAGGGAAAACAATTAAAACGTAAGTTGTTAAGTAAAAAAATAGAAGTTTTTAGTTGCTAAAGTGAGTTTTAAAACTTCAACTCTTTTAAAATTCATTCATTGAATTTTTTAGTGTTTAAGAGGATGATTAAAAACTTGAAATGTCAACTCACTAAATTATCTGTTTTAATTAGCATTTGTAGTCTAGGCCAGCTTGTGTACGGACTTTGACTATTCTGACGAGTACCATGTAACTCTTTTCAGATTAGGCTAGAAAAATTGCATAGTATATATCTGGTTAAAATTTGAATGATTTATTTTCATTTTGTTGATTATTCTTTTGAACCTTACTTTTAAAATTATGAGTATTTTTACTAACTTACCCCTAATTAATGCTTAGAAAAAGAAAATTATTTAATGATTCTTAATAATGAAACGCGTTACTTACCTGCAAACTTCAACTTATCTTTATTAGTTTGTGTATTATCTTTTTTTTCTTTCATGTTGTATGCTAACACGTAAAAGATTATTTTCTTTTCTGTATGCTAACACGTAAAAGTATTTATCTATAGCTGAAATTGCAAATTCATTAATGTCATTCAATGAGTACGAAGATATAAGCACCACATAAATTTATAAAACTGCACTTATTGCAAAAGTATAACACCCATTGTCATCCCTCTATATATAAACTAAAACTCTACACTAAGAGAAGGAAAAAAATAATAAATGCGGGGAAGGAGCACTCTGAGAGAGTCTAAATACTCATGCCCTAAAGGTGGCATCTTTCTTATGAACACAACACCCAATAAAAATTATTACACCAAATGAAACAATAAATAAGAGAAAAGCAAAATCAATCTTCTTGATAGCACTTTGGCTCCTGTTGATGAACGTGGAGGAACATCTAGAGATACCCAGTCACAGCTAATCGTGTAATGTCCGGATTCGTGCCATGGATTTTCATCTTCGGGATACCAAAATGCAGCTCAAAACTGTTAGTTATTTTAGGTGATTCAAAATTCCTAGTGTGAATAGGTGCCTTCTTAGCGTGAATAGGTGCCTTCTATTCTCATGGGTTGCAACTTTTCATTGAAAAGTGTGTTAGGTTTTTTCTACACTCTATTTATAGTAGCTTTCATGTAGATTTTCAGCACTTAGAAAATATTCCAGCATTACAAATATAAAAGCAATACAAAATTCTTGCAACATAAAATTCTACATTCTCCTTCTTCCTTTTTCGACACAAAGCAGTTGAGAGGTTAAGAGTTCTTCAAAACTTTTATTTGAGTGCACACTAAAAGTTTCTGAGTGGTTCGTTGTATCTTGGGAGTAGGACGTCATTCGGCTATTGCACACGGGTAGCGGTGAATTTCTACTCTAAAGAGAGCGCCAACCATAGCGTGCCTCAAACCCGATTTTCACTTCCAATATTTATATCTTCTTTTATTGTTAATTGTTGTATCTTGTGTGTCAATGTTAGTTCATTTAGTATCTCCATCTTTTTTGTAGAGTACATTTTTCATATTTTCCAACAAAAACTTGCTCGTCTCACCAATAGTGAATTGCATCCTACAACCTGATGGCAAACTTACTTAATGCAGCCTTTCTTAACATATATATATTTCCTTCTCCTGGTGATCATTGTATAAGGGCAAAACCGAGGGCAAGTGTATCCTCGATCCCGACAAGAAATGTAAGATCAGGATGTTCGTTGCTGGATCGAACGAATCTCAATCGGGGTCAAGGTCAAGCGTTGGATCGTAGCAAGACCGAGCACATCGATCCGGTCAACGAGCGGGGTTGGGCTGAATATCGAGATAGGACGAGAAGGCGGTTAACAATGATAAATGAGGGTTCGAAATATCTGCCATCAGTCGGATATGGCGGCGCCAATTTTGCTTGTCTGTAACTGAAGATTTTGTACCTTATTTAGACTTGTACTAGGGTTAAGACTCCTCTACTATATAAAGAGGAGGGCCCTTTTTACTTTTGGCTGGTTCTGGACACGCACAAATATACTAAGCAATACAATTTGATTCTAAGTGTTTATCAATCTCTCTAAGTGTTCTATAATTGTTCATTCATCTACCACTATGATACGAGTCCGGTTCCGGAGACCCGAGACAACCGGTCGGTCGTGTCTAAGGATCAATCATTGTTATATCTTGGTTTGACTATTCTTATTCGCCTTTACATTATTATTTGTAGCTCTGTAATCATTCGTATTAAATTAAACCGTATATCCTTTGAACCGCGAACAAATTTAATTGTTATCTAATTTTTAGTGTAAACAGTTTGGCCCCCACCGTGGGGCCTAGGATAATACTGGTGGTTTTATACGAATTTTGATAACACACATATTTTTACGCTTGCTCTTTGAAGTTTGATTTCAGGACTATTCAACATGTCAGACTCTCACTTCGTTAACTTTCATGCTGAACCAAGCCACCACGAGGAAAACGATAACGGGGTACCTAACAATGACGTGCCCCCAGTTGATCCAAATAAAGCCGATCCTCACTCTCAAAACGCTGTGAACACCGATCGGTCATCGGTGCGTGACGCGCATGCAGATGGAGGCAACGGAGCCACATTGCAACAACTCAGGAATCAATTGGAGATGGTTATGGCACAATTGCAGGCCCAACAAGCGGTTATAGCTCAATTACAAAACCAGAATCGACCACCCAACACTGTTCAATCCGAACAGACCAAGGAAACTGCCCCGAGGGAGGAAATGACCATTCTTTGAGAACAATGGGAACGGGCCCGGGCAAACCGCTGAACTGATGAGAAAGCTCGAAGAGATGACAAAGCGGGTAGAGGCAAATGATAAGAAAGTGGAAACTTATAATTCGAGGGTCGATCAAATCCCAGGAGCACCCCTGGTATTGAAGGGACCGGATTCCAAAAAAGCTTATTCAGATGCCTTTCCCTCCAAGTGTTGCGCCGAAGCTGATCCCGAAGAGATTCCGAATGCCTGATATTCCCAAATACAATGGGATCACTGACCCGAACGAGCATGTGACCGCGTACACATGCGTTGTCAAGGGCAACGACCTCGCGAAGGACGAGATAGAGTCGGTCTTTGCTCAAGAAATTCGGAGAGACTCTGTCAAAGGGAGCAATGGTATGGTATCACAATTTACCCAAATATTCTATTGATTCATTTGCTATGCTTGCAGATGCCTTTTTCAAAGCTCATGCCGGAGCCATAAAAGTGGAGATGAGAAAATCGAACCTGTTCAATGTCAAACAGTGGAAGAACGAGACACTCCGAGAGTTTGTGGCTCAATTTCAAATGGAACGTAAGGATCTACCACCGGTCCAAGATGATTGGACCGTTCAAGCGTTTACTCAGGGACTCAACCCAAGAAGCCTGATCACATCTCTAGAATTGAAGCAAAATCTGGTGGAGTACCCAGCAGTCGCCTGGGCCGATGTGCACAACAGATATCAGTCAAAGATCAGGGTTGAGGACGATCAATTTTTGAGGAATGCATCGAGATCATTACCACCAAACAAAGAAAATGATCGATCGAGGAGGGCAATAGATCGAGAACCAAGACAATCTCGTGATAGGTATCTAACTTACCCACCCGATCGAAGAGGCAACGGACGCGATTATGACTTCGCCAGGAACGATAGAAAGAACGAACGCAGTCCAAGCAATCGAGGACTGATGAATAAGAATGGTTCCGACAAACCATCGGGAAACAAAG
>NC_081353.1:57074130-57095244 GCF_029784015.1 Lycium ferocissimum | reverse complement strand
AACTGCCTCTAATCATGAAGCCAAAACATAAAGAGTCTTGATAAAACATGTTAGGCTTCAGGGATTGAAGCCAAATTAAACAAAAATATTACAGAAGAAAATGAGTAAAGAAACAAAAGGATGAAAATGGACCTTAAGTGCAAAGTTTCTCCAATATATTACTGAACCCACAGAACCTGTACAACAACAGTTTTGTTCGGCAAAAGAGCAGAATGTGAGAAACAGCAACAGGACCTCAACTAAAATTGTCACACACAACCGGACAACAACCTAAGCCAGTGGCGATGCCAATAATTTCGTTAAGGACATTCAAACTTTGAAGAACGGAATTTAAAAAGAAATCGAATAATGGGAACAAACCGATAACTTTAAATCAAACTACGTAGTAATATATAGCAAAGTCATAAAAATTTATAAATCAAAACTAACATAAAGAAGACAACGAGAGGAATTCTCCTAACGAAAACATAATCAAATATAACGCCTCTTATAAGAAAACCTCACCTCCTCTTTCATGCACTCTATGAAGCTTTTCACCGTAGGAGGAATTATTTGCTTCTACTACAAAATTATCACTTCGAAACTTTTCATTCTTATTATATTTATCGCTTTAGAAACATTTTGCTCTCTAAATAAAATGTTTTTCAAACCCAAAAAACACTAGGCCTTTCTTTCCAGTAGAATTAATTGAAGTGCATGTAAGCTAGCCCAGACACCACTTGGCATAAAAAGAATACTATGATTTTCAAAAAAAAAAAAAAAAAAAATCCTCTAACAAACAACAATTACATACAGATCAAATCAAAAGCTCTCTGTACATGAATAATCTAATTAAGCATGAGATATCTTATTCTAGTTGCAAATTCCATATCTACCAAACAATTTCATTTTCATGTTGACCAACCCATTCATTTCTTGATTTAGATTTGGTTTTCTGTTCTTGTATAATATGCAGCAGAAAAGATTTTTTTCCTTTTCTTTTTTTTTTTTTTTTTGAGAAGGGGGGGGGGGGGTTGTATGATATATTAAGTAGACTATGATTCATGCTTGATTTTTTTTTTTTTTTTTTTGGTACTGGATTTATTTTCTACCTCACTAGCAATAGTGTAGAATTTGAGCAAAGAGGCATCTTGAACTGTCAGTGAAAGAAGAACAGGAGAACGTTATGATAGTAGATGACCTTTTATTTTGTTCAACTAAGCCCCCAAAGCAGTTAAAACAAATATAATGGTATCCAAAAAGAGTCGAAAAACTGCTTCTAATCATGAAGCTAAAATATAAGGAGTCTTGATAGAAACGGACACTTTTTCCTTTTTAGTCAGTTTAAAAAGGCTCATTTTAGATATAATTAATTTTGATCTTAGTAATATAAGGAAAAAGAATTTAAATGATCTTATTAAGGGAAAAGTGTTAGGTTCTATCAAGACTTCTTGTATCTTGATCTTAGATATAATTTTGATCTTAGTAATAATTTAACTTCAAAATTTCTCTTTTACCGTTAATGAAATAATTTACAACCACACAAATATTCAAAACTTTTCTTAGACCACAAGTTCTAAAAGTCTTCCCTTTTTTAATAAATTTTGTACCCAGTCAACCACCCTCATATAAAATAGGATGGAGGAGTATGATTTTGATTTTTATTCTTTTGTTATTTATCCCTTTAGAAACATTTTGCCCTCTAAAACAAACCCAAAAAACACTAGGTCTTTCTTCCCAAAAGAGAGAATTAGTCGAAGTGCGCGCTAACTGACCATGGCACCACCGTAAAACAAAATATTATTTTCAACAAAATAAAAAAATTTCCCTCTAACAAACAACAATTACATACAGATCAAATCACAATCTTTTCTGTACATGAATAATCTAAGCATGATATTTCTTATTCTAGTTGCAGATTCCATCTTTACCAAACAATTTCGTCTTCATTTGATTTCATGTTGACCAACCCATTCATTTCTTGATTTAGATTTGGTTTTTCATTTCTTCTATATGTAGCAGAATTTTTTTTTTTTCAGGTTTTTGCATCATATTAAGTAGAACATGAAATAAAAAAGAAGACCAGAGAATGAACCCCTGTGAAGACTGGCGGCCTTTAGGGTTTTTCTTTTTTTTTTTTTTTTTTTTTTTTTTAACCAAAAAAAAAAAAAAAAGCTTTTGTCTAATTACTCCTCCATTTCATTTAATTATCATTTTAACCTAAAAAAAAGAAAGCGTTTAGGGTGTGTTCGGTACGGAGGAAAATGTCTCTCATGGAAAATGATTTCTTCAAAAATAAGGGAATTTCTTACTTATTTTCTCGTGTTCGGTTGATTAGTGGAAAACACTTTTGAGAAAATACTCATCCCAACCCAGAGATGGTTGCATTAGGGCGGAATAACTACTCTTGACTCGGACTGCATTAGGCGGAATAATTACTCTTGACTGGCACGAGTACTATCAGGTCTCGCTCCCGGCGGAAAACTATTCCGCAGGGGCGCTTTCGCTGGCGCGGGGTCTATGCCGCTGAAGCAGCTCTTAAGGAAAAGGCGAGATTCGTTGTGGCGATGCTACCATCTGCTACAGTGGATTCGGCGAGCGGTACACTTTCGCCGAAGCGGAAGTCTGTAACTTTAGAAAAATAAAAGAGCCGAGCGGAAGTCTTTGACTTTAGAAAAATAAAAGAGCCGATCCCTCACCTTCCATACCCCCCTCCCCCCGCCCCACTCAAAAACTTCCACCGCTTGAAAAATTCTCTCTCTCCCAACGTTACAACCTCTCAACTTCCCTCCCACTACAATAAAACTCTCTCTTAACCCACTCTAGTTGCACACACTCCTAAACACACAAAACCTTCCACAACAACAGAGGGGAAAAATCTCTAACAAGGAGGGTTTCTCATTCTCTGCGCAATCTTTTCCGAATCATCAAATCAAGGTATGTGTTTACTCCCATCAACTCTAGAATGATTTTAGGGATACGAATCTAAGTTATACATGCCTAATTTCTGAAAAATTGAAAGCTCGAAGGATTGTCCGCAGATGCGGGATCACTGGGTCAGAAAATTCTCTTTTGATCCCTTCTTTTCCCAATTCGAACCTCATTTCCCCAAATTCTAGACCTAAATAGCTCGGTAGAAAGGGATTTTGAAGGGTTTCTCAAGGATACTCATTGGGGTAAGCTTCTTACCATTGTATTATGATTTTATCTTTGATTAGTTAAGGATTTTTATGATAGGTGTCTCGATTTGGGATGAGGGTTTTCTTGGCTTATAAACCCTAGCTTGGAAATGGATTTTCTTACTAATCATGGATAGTTTTGGAAAGATATCCTAGTATTTAGCTTGATAAAGCTTGGACAAACTATTTCCAACTCTAATTTCGATTTCAAACAGATTTTCAAACGGATTGATTATGGGTTGTCTTAAATTGGCATTTTGATAAATTGGTGGACTTGAAGGTCAATTTGGGGTTAGATTCTTGTGAAACTTAGGATTATGATTGTTGAGACCTTGGGTAACATGTCTCTAACGTGAGTTTCCAATTTTGCCATTATGGCCTGGGGTCACTTTTTGAGGTCATTTTTGAGTTTGACTGAGTAGTATAGCGTGATGGGTATCCGTAGATTCATAATCTAATGTAGAATAATTGTTTGATAGACTTTGCTCATTCGGAGGCGATTCAAAAGGGAAAGACTCAAGTTGGATAGTTCATGGCTCCTGTTCGGCACTGAGGCAGGTTACGACTTACTTATGTTTAGACTCCGATTAGCGAAACATAACTAGATGGTAGTCATTGACAGGGAAAGCATGATAGGCCTTTGGGCATGGTGGTGGTGATAAACCCACTGTTTGGTATGGATGTTGTTATGTGGGCTTGCCGCCACATTTACTTTTAGGTTGTGATTACAGATTGTGTTGTTGATTCCTTGACATTCATTTATCTCATTGAAAAAGGGGAGGATTATGTATTGATGACTTGGTTGAGTTCGTCATTCATGATATACATTTATTGTTTCCATGACTTTGAGATGTTGTGAAATTGATCCTTACATTTACATATCATCCATCCATATGCATAAATGGTTAAACAATGATACTCTGTGTTGGCTCAAGTGGCAAAGGTAACAATGATAATTTGTGTGGGCCCAAGTGGCAATTTTGTGTGGGTACATGGACTCGCGGGTCCCCCATGGGTCATGACTTTGAGGCATCGCCCTTAACATGTGTGTACGTGATCGGAGAGGAGGCCTGGGGAGATATTGCATAGTATGACATTGCATTGCATTCACTTGATTATTCATGACTGCTCACTGACATCCTATACATTCTGTCTGATCTTATACTTAAACATGCTTTCGTGACTGTACTTGACTGCTTATCTGCTTTACTTGTTGATTTCTTTCTATTTATATGCGTGACCTAATCGTTGTCGGCCCATGATGCCTACGAGTACTAGTGCTGTACTCATATTACTCTTGTTGCACTTTTTCTTGAGTGCAGAGTTTGTCACCGTTTCCAGTTCGCGACCTCGCAAGTGAATCCAAGGCCACTTCCAGGAGATCTCGAGGGTGACCACTTGCCGGATCTGCAGCCCCGGATCCCCTCCCTGCTTATCTGTCTATCTTCTTTTACTCGGACAGACTTATTACGTATTTTGAGGCTTGGACTAGTATTTCAAACATTGTTTTTGTATTAGAAGCTCTTGTACGAGTTCAAACCAGGTTTTGGGGTTTGTATTTTTTTATATTTCCGCACTTATGTTATTTATATATCTATTGTGACTGCGATATATTTCTATATTTGCTTGCGCATTTCTTGTTTAAAGGACGTGATTTAAGGGAAAGGTTCGCCAACCCAGGATAGTGGGGGCGCCCTCATGACCTATGTATTTGGGTCATGATAAAAAAGTGTTCTTGTAAATTGGACAATCCTTAGAGCTATCACACTTCCAGAAAATAAAAACATGTTTGTACCTCACCTCATGATCTATAAACAACGATAGATACGCACTCTGAAAAAAAAAATCTCTGATTAAGCACATTCATTTAAAGAAGCAAAATATCACTTAAAAAAAGAAGAAGAAAATTAAAATCAATTCTCTAATTTGCATAATAAAGCAGATTTATGCATCTGAAGAGATCCATCAAATGCATTAAAATACAACATACAACATACAACAAGAGTAACTCTCGAGCACAAGCTAGATAAAACATCTAAACTTAAGCATTGAAGTGTATATATAAATAGGTACTACCTAAGATTGTACCACGAAGAGGAGAGACATTGAAGAAACAATCATTTGGAGATAAACAATGTTGGAGGTGGAAACTCTTTGTGAATCCATTGAATATTTTTTAGGCTATGGAGGACTAGAGGTATTCAATCTTGGAGTGAATGTAAAGGGGCCAAGTAGGGTTCTATATATAATAGGATTGCTGTTCAAGTTAAGTAAGTTATTTCATTTTTCTGCTAACGTAGTTCAAGATATTTTATCTTAAGAATGGGATTTGGAGGAGTTATCATATTTTCAATTGGTTAGACCTTGTGACTTGAAACAAAACTAAATCTTGTAGAACCTAGAATGGTAAGTATATTAATGAAGATAAAACAAAATAAGTAATTTCGTAAATGAGAAATTATGGAAAATGACAAAAACAAATTTAATAACATGACTTTTTCCTAATTATCTTGAGATTTCAAAACCTGCAAGAATATTGATATACTGCATTTTTAAAGAATTTTAATAATTCAAAAATCAAACAAAAAGAAGAAATTATGAAAAAAATTAAACAATTTTGTCCTAGATACAACTATTTAATTTAAGGAAAATGTGCAAATATACCCCACAACTTTGTGATTTAGAGCAGATATACCCCTCGCTGAAAAACCAGTGCATATATATCCCTCTCGTTACACAAATGGTAATATATATACCCTTTTCGCTGACAAAATCTTTTTTAAAAAATCATTTAGTTTGTTTTTTAATTAAAAAAAAATGCCACGTTGCTTTAAAAAACAAGTCTACCTATTTTTTTTTGGTAGACTATTTTTTTTTGGTAGACTTATTTTTTTAAAGCCACGTGGTAATTTTTTTTCTGGTGGGTCAGGTCAAGTTATTGAAAAAAAATGGGTAGACTTATTTCTTTTTTAACGCCAAGGAAATAGTTTTTTTTTTAAATAACGACACAACCCACTAGAAAAAACTTTCCTCGTGGCTTTAAAAAAAAATTGGTCTACTAATGGGCAGACTTTATTTTTTTAAAGCCACGTGACATTTTCTTAATTAAAAAATAAGCTAAATGATTTTTTAAAGAAATTCTAGTAGCGAAAAGGATATATTTGCACCATTTGTGTAATGGCGGAGATATATTTGCACCATTTGCATAACGGCAGGGGTATATTAAAATTGTTTTTGTCATTTTCCATAATTCTGGGATTTGAAGGAGTTACCATATTCTCAATTGGTTAGACCTCGTGCTTGAACAAAACTAAATCTTGTAGAACCTAGAGTGGAAGTATATTAATGAAGAGAAAACAAAATAAGCCCCTCTTGGTCCCTTTAATGTCACTCCAAGACTGAATACCTCTAGTCCTCTATAGCCTAAAAAATATTCAATGGATTCACAAAGAGTTTCCACTGCCAATGTTTCTCTCCAACTGATGTTTCTTCAATGTCTCTCCCCTACATGGTACAAACTTAGCTAGTAACTATTTATATATAGACTTCAATGTTTAAGTTTAGATGTTTTATCTAGTTTGTGCTCAAGAGTTACTCTTGTTGTATGTTGTATTTTAATGCGTTTGATGGATCTCTTTAGATGTATAAATCTGCTTTATTTTGCACATTAGAGCATAGATTTTATTTTTTTCTTCTTTTTTTTTTTTTTTAGGTGATATTTTGCTTCTCTAAATGAATGTGAATGTGCTTAATCAGAGATTTTTTTTTTTTTCATTTTTCAGAGTGCGTATCTATCGTTGTTTCTAGATCACTACGGAGAAGAGATGAGGTACAAACAGGTTTTTATTTTCTCTATTGAATTCACAATATCTGATACAAGTATTCACTTTCACATCTACTGACACTGTTGTAGGTTACTTTTCTCTGAGCCTAAAAAATCTATGGCGATGGTTCCACAAAATAAATATGGTGACGGTGATGATTTTTCTTATGGCAATTATGTGTTCAGTAGTGATGAGAGTGATGACTCGTATGGCGGAAAAATATATAGAGGAATGACTTCTAGTGAGGATGAAGGACCTTTAAATAATGATGCTGAAAAAAGTGGTAACAATAAAGGGCGTGGTGATGATAATGATGATGATAATAATAATAATAATAAAAACAATAATAATGACCAGAATAAGGGTGATGATACGGACGACGACGATGATGATGATGATGGCAATGACGATGAACGAGATCAGCTACCAGCAAAGAAGAAGAAGAAGCTGGAGAAGGAGAACAGGAAGGGGAAGGAGGAGTAGGAGCAGGAATCAATTTATGCTCCACTTTGGTATAAATGGTTTTCGCTAAAGAAGACTCATTTTATAATATAAGTTATTTTGTTTTGAAAGTTAGTTATGGTGTCATTTTACTATTGTGTTAGATTGGTGATGGATGTAACTCTATATGAATAGCCCGCCCAGAATCTTTATGTCTATGGTGTTAATTTGCAGTAACATTGTTTGAATACATCAATTTTGTTAGCCAAAATGTTCAAGGACCCATTACTTCTAAGAATGCCCATATTTAAGGATACTAGTCATAATGCAACTGTCTATTTACCACTTGCCATAATGACTAAATAGAAACAACGGGTCGATTCGGTAAGATTTTTGTTACTTTGACTAGGTTAATTATGCCTTTATTTCACGCACATAGCCAAGTAAGTTCGCTTTTGTCTAGTTATTTCGCTTTTGTCTAGTTATTCTTTTTCATGCTTGATATAAATTATATTATGAAAGGAAATTGCAAACACAAAAGTTTTTTAATGAAAAAACACCTCCAATTATAAAATTTGGTTAAAAAGTAGCTTAACTGCTACTAGGGGTGTACATGGACCGGGTTGGTTCGGATTTTTCAAATACCAAACCAAACCAATTGTATCGGGTTTTTAAATCGATAAACCAAACCAAACCAACAAAAGTCGGGTTTTTCACTCTCGGTTTTTCTCGGATTTTTCGGGTTAGTCGGGTTTTTTCGGGTTTTTTTTTTTTTTTTGGTTCAATATGAAGCATCTTATAATAGCATTTGCTTGACCAAAAATAAGCATCTTACCCTTCTATTTCTAAATATGTAAAATGAAAAATGTATGGTGAATTCATTGACTCATTAAATAAAAAATTCATAACAATTGAATCAAATAAGTATAGAACATGCATGTGATGTATAACTATAACAATCAAATAGAATGTAGTAACAAATAACTTCAATATTGTTCCATAAAATGAGTTTTAGTTAGCTTTTAAACATTTACTTAAAAAGCCTATCGCTAAATGAACAAAAAGATTATAACTCAAACTTAGCATTAAGAATTAATTATACACCACAAATACTTACAAGGAGGATCATACAAGAGGTGTTTGTTAGTGAGGTTCCCATGGACAACACTCACAAAAAAATTGATGAGCTGATTTTCTAACCTTAGTCTACTAGTTTTGTTTATTGTTTGAGTTGTTTTGATGTGATAAAGGCTAGTTTTGATCGTTGCTTATGTCGTTTCCGCTTATAGTAGTGTTTTGACATTGGACAACAAAGTAGCTATTTGTAATGAAAAAGTCTCTTTTAATTGCCAAAAAAGAATTAATTTACAATTGGATGTGGTACCAATTCTTAAATGGATTGCATCACGAACGAAGCTGATTAATCAATGCTTAAAAGTGATAAAGTTATACACGTATTTATAAATTATATATGTATAAAAATATTTATAAATTGTATATATATAATCGGATCGGTTTGGTCTCGGTTTGACTTTTTTTAGTTAAAACCAAACCAAACCTATTATGATCGGGTTTTTTTATCCAACACCAAACCAAACCAAACAAACCACTACTTCCGGGTTTTTTTTCCGGATTGTCTTGGCTTTGTCGGTTTGGTGTGGTTTGTCAGTTTTCCTTGTACAGCCCTAACTGCTACCTTTAGTATTCTCGAGATCATTTTGCCATCTTGATTATCAAGTTTTATGGCAATTCTTTGCAATGCAAAAGCTTCATATTTTAATCTATGTGAATAACTCAAAATAGCTATTACTTAAGCCATTTATTTTTTCCAAAATTCAATAGAAGATACTACTCAATTATACTCTAATATATATAGATTAATGTTGCATCCTAAAAATGAGAAACTATATATTAATTAAAATCGGTTCAAATAACTTAACAAAAGAAGTTTCTTATGAAGTAATGAGGTATAACAATGGTAGAAACAAAAGGAAGATTAACGTAAGGAATTTTTTAAAAAGGAACAGGTAGAAACAAAAAAGAAAATAATGAGAGAGGGAGAGATATAGCAAATAAAAAGGAAGAAGAAGAGAGGTGAAGCCTAGAGTTCTATAGAGGAAACAAGAATAAAAACGTGTAGGAGCAAGAAAATACAAAGAATATGTTATAAAATTAGAGCAATATAAGACAAGAAATATAAACAAAGAAGTAAAAAGGAGGAGAAGACTTTCTTTCTTATTTCAAGTATCTAATCCATGAGCCAAAAATGCTCTATTTATAGCTACAAAGTACATCGTCAGAGGCAAGTATGAAGTTACATAATAAATAGATACATATGAATTCAAGTAATTCATGTGTGTGATGTGTAAGAATTAAATGGAAAGACACTTTAGTTCAGTGTATTCATAACACTCCCCCTTGGATGTCTATAGATAGTGTGCCTCGTTAAAACCTTACTAGGAAAAACCCTATGGGAAAAATTCTTAGTGAAGGAAAAAGAGTACACACATCTTGTAATACGCATTGAGTGCTGCCTCATTAAAAACCTTACCAGGAAAACCCAATGGGACAAAACCATGGTTAAGGGAAAAAGAGTACAGTGCATATTTACTCCCCCTGATTAAGACCAAAATTCAGATGTCGAAGTCTTCGCATTCCAATCTTGAATACCATCTTCTCAAGAGTTGAAGTTGGCAAAGATTTGGTAAACAAATATGCAGGATTGTCACTTGAACGGATTTGTTGCACATCAATATCACCATTCTTCTGGAGATCATGTGTGAAAAATAACTTTGGTGAAATGTGCTTCATTCTATCTCCTTTTATGAAGCCACCCTTTAATTGAGCTGTGTATGCAGCATTGTCTTCATATAATACTGTGGGTATTTTTGTATCACACTTCAAGCCACATCTTTCTCTAATGAAATGTATCACTGATCTCAACCACACACATTCTCTACTTGCTTCATGAATAGCTATTATCTCAGTAGGATTCGAAGAAGTAGCAACAATGGACTGCTTTGTAGATCGCCATGATATAGCAATACCTTCTGTATGTAAACAAAAAGTCTGTTTGAGATCGAGTTTTATGTGGATCTGATAAATAACCTGCATCTGTATAACCAACAAGATCTGTACTACCATTGTTAGCATAAAACAGACCCATATCAATAATCCCTCTTTAGATATTGCAGTATCTGCTTAATTCTGTTCTAGTGTCTCCGTGTAGGACAAGAGCTATATCTTGCTAGCAAATTAACAGAGAATGCTATGTCAGGTCTTGTAGCATTAGCAAGATATATAAGTGCACCAATGGCACTAAGATATGGTACTTCAGGACCAAGAAGCTCTTCATTTTCTTCTTGAGGTCGGAACGATCTCGTTTAAAACTTTTTCGGTATAGGCAGATTGATGGATAAAGATCTCGTTTGCTGAATGCTTTATTTGCAGAACAAGATAAAGTTTTGTCTTTCCATGATCTTTCATTTCAATTTCTTTCTTTAATTATTCAATTGCCTTTTGGAGCTCTTCTAGAGTTCCAATGATATTTATGTCATCAACATAAATAGCAAAATAGAAAGTATAAGAAACTCTAATTTTGTTTTCTTAATAAACACACATGGACAAATGGCATCGTTTATATAGCCTTCATTTACCAAGTACTCACTAAGGCGATTGTACCATATGTGCCCTGATTGTTTTAGACCATATAATGATCTTTGTAATCTGATTGAATACATTTCCCGAGACTTTTAACTAATTACTTCAGGCATTTTAAATTCTTCAGGAATTTTCATATAAATTTCATCAAGTAAGCCATATAGGCTGTGAAAACATCCATCAGTATAAATAATGTGACATTTTCTGATATCTGGACTGCTAGTCCAATAAACTTTACGTTTATCAAGATGCATCATATTACTTGGTAATTAGTTTTACGTCAACATCTCACAACCTTATACAATATTGCGCACTATATTGTATCAAAATATCGCCAACAAGACATCATTTTATATCGGTTCACAATTCGACATAACTTACTGAGATCTCATCGCTTCATTATTTTCAGGTACCTGAACCTCTCATAAGGTTTCATGAAGTGTTATGTTGTACGCTCTTCAAGAGCACATTGCCTCCTTATTATGATCATTTTGATCATTTGCTCCTTTCCTTTTTCAAGGATTATTATATTTGGAACCGATTGGTCTACCATGCTCCATGCATGCTCAGAAATCCGCCCTTCGGGACATTAGGAGCATTTTGCATGAAATATGAAATAGTTGGGTCAGTAAATGCTTCCAACATCTGACTTGAATTATTTGAGGATCATACTGATGATAATTCACAACATATTTCTTAGCTCATATTCTCTCCCCCTCATGTTAGAAAAACTAACACATATCCCCATTTTCTTTGAGAAATTCATTTGTGTGCATCATGGTATATCCATTAATCATATATCGCACATCAAAAGCTATAAGATGGAAATAACTAGTTCCTGACCCTGAACTAATTATGAAGGGAGAATTTATCATAATTTATTGGTCTGAAGCATACAAGTGCCGTTGTATGTAATATATCATATCTCAGATCAACATCTGAAGCTCTGTTCTCATAAGTAATGGTTTAGCTATATTATTGAGGCATCCAGTGCCAAACCAACTTAGATATAAACCAGCATTATCAAGATGAGTTGTCTTAATTACATATTCTGAAAATTGTGCTTCCAACTCAAATATTTTGAGCAAGAAACTTCGTAAATGTCAAACTGCCAGTTGACAATAAACATACATGTAACCGTCTCATAAATACATCTATTTAAGACATCACATCGTAGGTGAAGGGGCCCACATTCACCTTTTATATTTTTCAGAATTTAGGGGATTCAGTCCCAACATTAGCTGGTGTAATCAACTTATCATGAGAACAAGCAACGCAAACAAATTCTTGAAGAATCTTCTAGCTCTTCAATATATTCCGAATATTCAGCACATCAGATTTAAATCAGGATGGCCAAAATGGTCATATCGACTGATAAAATTATCTGTACTAGTAAACTTTAAGTTTACCATGACGAGTGCTATTTGTTTTAGTAAACTTCTGATTTACTATTGCATGAGATTTTATGTCAATAAACTTCTAGTTTTATTATGGCATGTGATACCTTCATACTCGGGTAACTTTTCACATATGTCTTTCTTACCTGTATTAACTTGGAGATATTCAATCTTCCAATCATTTATAGCCTCAATATGATAACCATCTTTATTGCAAATAAACTTCAGGTTTACTATTGTGTTTCGATAGTACCAATTATGATCTACGATGGATGGTATTATCATGTATAACATCTTCAAGAGACTTCAATTTATTTATCATAATCAGGTATTATTTGGATACTGCTGGTGTCATGATGCTTGTAAATAAATAATTAGCTCTTTTGGAGCCTTTGATCATTAATTTCTATTACCAAATATTTCTTAAATACTTCCGTACCATGAAAGCAAATTTAGACACTACTAGTGTCACGAAATAAACATTGAATTCTAAACTTCAATATTTCAAACATCTCCTTCAGGGAGATTCATCATTAACATCTGAATATTTTGTATCTAAGCGTCAACCACATAATAATCACATCCTTCGTAAAGAGATACATTAATTGTTATTTCCTTCAAGGAAATCAATAAAAACTAACCATAATGTAGCAATATGGTTATAGTAGAAACATTCTATTTTGCTTTCTTTTGCCTTAAAATGATACTACTTAATACAATTATTCGAGATGTTCCTACGTACGACGGGTACATGTTGCAATGATGTTTATACCACATGTATTTCCTTTGTTATTTTATCTTTCCAGGAGGTAACCTGTGGTATAACTTCATTCTCTTCGGGAAATGAAACCTGATTATTTGAATGTGCTTGACATACAACGTTCATCTATAACTCATTATTTTGCTCAAGAATAAGAAACATTGCTTCGATATATTTATCAGATATTTTCTTTTTGCTTCAGGAGTAAAATTTAAAGTTTTACCACTTCGGGAGTAAAGTAATATTTTACTACTTCAAGAGTGTATTTCAAAGTTCTACTACCCCAGGAGTAAATTTCAAAGTTTTACTACTTGACAAGAAATATTTAATATTCTTGTAATATTTCTTCTCAATTATTCTACCTCTTCCGGAGATGAGTCGTGATAACTTCACAACCAAACGCACGTCCGTAATTATAAGCTTTACTAAATATTATCACATTTACTTCAGGGAATGGATCTATATTTTTAGCTTTTATCAAAAGTTCTCATTCTTCAGGAATAGAACACAATCATTTAAACTTGGCTTAAGCATATCAAATCATGATAGCTTAGAACCTCTTTTAAAATATTACTACTTAAGGAGCAAAGCATATATATGATGTAGAAAATTATCCTCTAACACATCTTCAATTGTAGCCACAATCGTATAGGAAATATTGTCACTTCTGGTGATCATATATTTCTTGTAAACTCTCATTTAGCCATTAAGGGATATAAAATTAACATCATAATGACTCTTTATTGTTCTCCAGGAACAAATTTAAGGCATAAATAATCCAGAACTAATTCGGTTCCCATGGATCAAAAGAAACCAACGAGTTGTACAATTAGTAGCAAACTCGTGATAGCCATATATACTCCTTGTGAGGCCATCTTTATCATAAGCCATAAGAAGCCTTCCAAAATGAATTTAAAATAATATAGAGACTTACCTTCATCACTACAACCTTTTTATGAACAGTAGAGCAGTTCATCAATAATAAAACATAGCAAGCATTTGAAAATATTTTCACTTTAAGTGATCATAAGAACCAACCATAATTAATAATACATTGAACGTATTGTCACTTAATTTTACAGTTATAAAGTTAAATGCTTAGTCCTAATTAATAAGACTTTATGAATATTTATTATCGGTCTAATAGTCATATATTTCTTATATATTTCTTACAATTCTGTAAGTAACATTTGCTAATGAAACGGACATGTATTTCATATTATTGCCTTTGATATTTAATGAATATACATCTGCTATTGATATTCAAATAAATGTGATGATCATCACTCCCTTAATATGAATGACGAACAAGATGCAATTAATATCCGACATTTACATTCACATGTTAATGAAAATTTTAGTCATGCATGTGTTGAGTCTTTTATCATAGAGAAAACTATTTTTCACACAAAGATTTCATGTGATCGTTAATTAAGCAGCTAATTCACGGGCTATTTAGCTACCGAATAAAATAATACATATGCAATCTCATATCGTAACCTGTCGTAGTTTACTTGTAATAAATAACTTTGACATTTTATGAATAATAAAATAACACCAAATGTGAGCGGTAATTTCCTTATATCGTACCACATATATTCAAACCCATAATGGTGATCAAGATAAGATTATTTAATGATAGGCATGTGGTTGTAATTATAAGACTAAAGGCAATTAACCTATATCAAATTCATTTAAGCTTCTATAGCAACCACTGTCGTTAATATTATTTCGTGCTTATGTCTTGAGAATTCAAGATATAATTAAGTTCAAGGCTGACATAGTTGAATGTAATAAGAATGATAATTATGTATTCAAAGAAATTGTTATTTTGGTTGAAATCAGTTACTTGATAACGAGTAAGTAGGAGTCCTTGTCTTCTAATAACTAAAATTTATTTTTTAAAAAAAAAAAGAAGAAGAAGAAAGTAAGGGAGAACGATGGTTTTAGGAAGGATTTTATTTTTCAGTTGAATTTGAAGTCGTAGATATTAGGGAAAAATTAGTATTAAAATTTTATCCAATATGAAATTATTTTTACAAAAAAAATCACCTTAAAAGGTATTAAAGTCTGTTCAATATTTGAAGGATCGTTAACATTTATTTCGTACTTTTATAATAATACAACAACAACAACATATCCAGTGAAATCCCACAATGTGGGGTCTGGAGAGGGTACAGTGTACGCAGACCTTACCCCTATCTCGGAAGATAGGGAGGTTGTTTCCGAAAGACCCTCGGCTCAAGAGAAAACATTACGAGAAAAGGTCAGATAATTAGTACAAATAGCTCAAAGCAATATGAAAATGCAACTAACGAAAGCGAAAAAAAAAGTTCCGATAAAGTACAGTTCGAGAAAAAAAGAGCGAGGCTACCACAGATAAATAAGATAGTCGAAAGTACAAGAAACAACATAGAGTAGCAAGAATCAAATGACAATAAACTGTAGATTAAGACTGCGACTACTATTACGAAGAGATATGCGGGGCAACCTACTAGCCTTCTGTCCTAGTCTGAGTCCTCCATAGCTTCTTATCTAATAATAGAGATACATATTTAATAGATCGTTTTAATGAGAAGTTTTTATAATCACCTGAATGTTATGAAATGTTTAATACCTCCGGTTTGAAAATCTTATAGACATGTACGCAAATGTTATGGCATTTTTTAAGATCACGATTTTCCAAATACTTCATTTCTTTCTTTAAATGTCAGACCAAGTCAAATAAGTTCACAATAAATTGAAATAAAGGAGAATGTAGCTTCAAGGTCAATACTGGATTTTTACCACAGGCATGTGTTAACAAAGATAGACAGGTGACAAAACATTGACTACTGAAAATAAAAGTAAAGAAATTGCATACCTTGATTCGTGGTTGATTTTTTTCTGTGCTGGATTTATTTTCTACCTCACTAGCAATAGTGTAGAATTTGAGCAAAGAGGCATTTTGAACTGTCAGTGAAAGGAGAACGTTATGATAGTAGATGATTTTTTTTTTTTTTTTTTTTTTTTTTTACCTAAGCCCCCAAAGCAGTTAAAGAAATATAATGGTATCCAAAAAGAGTCGACAAGCTGCCTCTAATCATGAAGCTAAAATATAAGGAGTCTTGATAGAACATGTTAGACTTCTGGAATCAAAGCGAATAAAGCCAAAATATTACAGAAGAAAATGAGTAAAGAAACAAAAGAAAGGATGAAAATGAACCTTAAGTGTAAAGTTTCTTCAATATATTACGAAACTTCGTTAAACTTCTTCTACTACATGCAACGAAAAATTCAACGTAACAAATATATGCAAGATATACATATGAATTTTTTTAGAAAATTAATATATAATTTGCTAAGATACAAAAGAAAAAAACTCCTAATGTTTTTTTTTTTCTCGAAACTGGTAACTGTAAAGCATCTCATATGTTTTTTTGTAAGTTTATAATAGAGTTCTCAAGAAATAGTCCCACTCCATTGGGAAAAACATGACTCATATACGAATAACTTTTCACTTATATGCATATAAAAATTAATTCTATGAATACCTTCTAAAAAAAAAGTTAATTCTATGAATATTGATTAAATTATAGAAATATTTTCTTATAAATTAATCGATATAGAAATAACTTTTCTTGTATGTGCATATAAAAGTTATAAATCCTACCATACATACCCATTTTTTTTTTTCTAGTTAGGTCCAAAGATTTTCCATATAAGCAGTTTCACACAAAGAGTGGAACGAAAAGGTAATTCAACATTGAAAATGCATGATAAATACTATATTACCTTGCTGAGCTGGACCTTGATTAGTCGAGCCTCAATGCGAGTACCGAACACCAGGTGAGAAGCCAGAAAACAATAATGTTGTATTACTGCAAATAGTGAAAGAAGTTTGTAAACGCGGATTTGTGCAGGTTGGATTATCAAAGGAAGTGCAGAATGACTTACCTAAAACAATAAAAATCAATTACCTGTACATGTATAGTTTTAAAAGCAAATAAATTGATTCCGCAAACCAACTTGGAGTGGCTCTAAATAACAAATATATTAGAACGAATAGGAATTTCAAAGTGCCTATTAATATTTCATATCTATCAACTCTCAAGGACCTCATAGTTTTTCTAATTTTCTCACAGTTCCAAGTAAAATGAAAGCAACAATTACACAATTGTGAACTCAATTAGTAAGGAATTTATCAATCTAAATCCTGATGCATAAAGATCCATAAATCAGTCAATACAAAATTTTGATAGAAATAGACAAAAGAGATATACAAAGTGTCACACCCCTTTTCACCCCGGATAAGGATTTTATGATTTAAAAGGGTTTTTCCAATTGAAGCGACGATTTTGAAAAGGCATTATTTATTTAACAGAGTCGCCACTTGGAATTGATTTTCTGGTGTTCCAAGTCACCTTATTGAATCCCTAATCAAAAGGAAATGACTCTTTATTATTGTCGTGCAAAAATAAAGATCGGGTAAGGAATTCTATTGACCGGGGGGAAGGTATAAATCATCCCCCGAATCCCGTGGTTCGAACATGGTCGCTTTTATTGACTAATATCCAACTTAAATTAATCTTGGATAAAAAATATTTGCTTTAACTCTTAATTTTTTTTTTTTTTTTTTTCAATTTAACAACGGATCCATTATTCTAGGAAACAGTGGGATGATAAGAGAATACATTCAAACTACTCAAGACAATAAAAATGGAACTAACTAGCATTATACTAATTAGCACTTTTACATAAAACAATGCTTAATAAATAAAGCTAACATGCATTACACAAGCAACTACGTACACCTTACTATTTTATTAACGCTCATTATTGGTCCTAAATGAATTGGATCAACTGACAGTTACTAAATTATAAGCTTAAGCCTCAATATCCCAAACTAAACATGAATTTTAAACCAACTGTGGTAAAGTCCAACAAAGCAAATAACAAGGAAAAAAAAAATTTAGACAATTTACTCTCATTTAATGAACAGTGAGATAAACTTCCTTAAACATCAATGTACTTGCACTTTTATACCAATCACACATGGGTTTCCTTTCTTTGTGTATACGGGTAAAAAACGAGGATACTGACATGCTCGGTTTCCCGTTGTCATGGTTATGTTCGGGCAGGATACGATCGGCTTATCAAGGATAAAGCTCCAAGCTCGATCTGGAACGAGGCATTAAAGGAGAGGCGGTTAACCACCATAAGGAGAAGACCGGAATATCCGCTCTCAACCGGATATTTCAGGATCAATCTCTGCAACAGCTGTCGCCATATTTCTTTTCCTTACTTAGAATTGTACTAGGGTTAGGACTCCTCTATTATATAAAGAGGAGGCCCCCATCCATTTGAGGGGGTTAGGCAACAGAAAGAGAGAAAGAATTCATGTACTAAAGCAATAGAATCCTCTGAGTTCATTCATATTTTTCTAAGTTTATCTTCATTATTCACTGTGTAAACACCCGGCAAAAGGGTTCGACCTCGGTTCTGATACCCGAGGCCAGTCATCATTAATATTCGGTCAGATCTGCATCTTTGATTCACTTATTCGTTTTCTTGTAATCTCATCTCGAATTGAATTGAGCCACATATCTTTGGCATCACGCATAAATTTAATTGTTTTCCATTTTAAGGTTAAACGAAATGGTGCCCACCGGGCCGTAGATAGTAGTGGCGGTTCAATACAAAATTACGTTACACTTGATATTTTACATTTGTTCTTTAAGGTTTGATTTCAGGTCTACCAGACATGTCGGATTCCCATTCCGTCAACTTTCAAGTCGAGCCAAGCCATCACGAGCATAATGACAGGGGCGTACCTAATAACAACGCGCCCCCTGTTAATCCTGTTCAAGCCGGATCATCGGTGGGCAACGTACCAGCCATGCTGCAACATCTCCAAAACCAGTTAGACATGGCTATGGCCCAATTACAGGCCCAACAAGAGATCATAGCGCAATTGCAGAACTGAAGTCAAGCACCCGATATTGCTCCATCAGAACAGACCCAGGATACGGAAAAAAGGCACGTCACTCGGAATAATGAGAACCACCTCCAGCAAAGCGGCAAGCTGATAAGAATGCTCGAAGAATTGACGAAACGAGTCGAGTCCGGCGAAAAGAAGATAGAGGCGAATGATAAGAAGGTGTAGAACTACAACTCGAGAGTCGATCAGATTCCAAGGGCCCTACCGGTGTTGAAGGGACCGGATTCGAAAAAATTCGTTCAAATGCCATTTCCGTCGAGTGCGGCGCCGATGAAAATACCAAAGAGATTTCGCATGCCCGATATCCCGAAGTATAATGGGACAACGGACCCAAATGAACATGTGATTGCATATACGTGTGCTATTAAGGGCAATGATCTCGCCGATGACGAAAGGGAATCAGTGCTGCTTAAGAAGTTTGGGGAAACCCTGTCAATGGGGGTAATGATTTGGTATCATAACTTGTCCAAGCATTCGATTGATTCATTTGCCATGCTCGCTGATGCTTTTGTCAAGGCCCATGCTGGGGCTATCAAGGTCGAAACCCGAAAATCAGACTTGTTCAACGTCAAATAGCGAGACGACGAGATCCTCCGCGAAGTTTGTGGTCTGATCAAATGGAACGCACGGACTTACCTCCGGTCGACGATTGGGCCCCGGGCTTTCACTCAAGGGCTCAATTCAATAAGCTCGATCACATCTATGGAGCTAAAGCAAAATCGATAGAATACCGGCGATCGTCAAGTGTATTATACACAACAGGTATCAATCAAAGATCAGGGTCGAAGATGATAATATTCTGAGGACCGCTTCGGTATCATGGCATTCTGGTAAAGGGAGTGATTGATCGAAGAGAACGGCAGATCGGGATTCCAGATCATCATATGACAGGTACCAACCTTACCCGCTCGATCGAAGGGGAAACGGGCATAACAGCGAATCGGGCAAGAATGATAGGAGGAATGATCGAGGCCTAAGTAGTCGTGGACTGATGAACAGAAATATTATCGATAGATCCTCGGGAAACAGAGAAACTCCAAGGTTATCCGAGTATAATTTTTGCGTCGATGTAGCGACCATAGCGGTGGGCGCGTTATCCGTAATAGAGAAACAAGACATCCAAGGCCAATCCAATCTGATCCAAAGAAGCGGGATAAAAGCCTTATTTGCAAATACCATCACACTCACGGCCATCGAATTGAGGATTGTCAACAGCTGAAAGAGGAGGTTGCCCGTCTGTTCAATTTGGGACACCTTCGAGAATTCCTAAGTGAACGAGCAAAAACTCATTTCAAGAACGTGGACTCCAACAAGCAGGATAGGCCGGAAGAGCCTCAGCAAGTGATACACATGATCATGGGAGGAACGGACGTTCCCATTGGGCCGGTTGTAAAACGCACCAAAATTTCCATAACAAGGGAAAAGCATATTCGGAATGACGACCCCGACGGTCCCATCTCGTTCAATGACGAGGACATGGAAGGCATCGCTCAGCCTCATAATGGCGCACTGGTAATATATGTCGTTGTCAATAAATTTAGAATCAAACGTGCGCTTCTTGGGAGGCAACCCAAGTGTCGTTGTAGTATAGTGGTAAGTATTCCCGCCTGTCACGCGGGTGACCCGGGTTCGATCCCCGGCAACGGCGCCAAAATTTGATACGCTCAAATTACACCTATTAATGGTATAACGCGGACGTTGTCAAATATAGTAACCCAACAAGGTTGGAGTCGAATCCCATAGGGAATAGGGAGTGAAAAGGGTACTAAATTCGTAGAATGCTATGTTTAGGTCTAATGTCTTAATCCGATGATTTTGGTAAAAGTTGGGTGTTTTAGTAACTAATTGCTAAATATTGCTTTGGTTGTGAATTTATGGTAAAATAAACTAAGGT